>NC_056728.1:1957048514-1957188514 GCF_019279795.1 Protopterus annectens
TAAGAATCCTGCATTATTTGTAACATTTGACTCAGTTTTGAAACACTACTAAACTCCTGTGGTAGTTCATGAGTACAGAGTTTTTACCAAAGTGGATGACAATGTACTTTTTGGCATTGAGCTTGAGGCCATGGCTCTGACACCAGGCATCTGTCCCAATGAGGCCCTTCTGTAGGATGTCCACATCATTTGGGGACACAATTATGGCTCCTAGTTTGCAGTCATCTGCAAACTTTGTTAGCCAGAGACCTTCTGTGTTAGCCTGTACCTGACCAAACTAAACCCAGGTCTAGCAGGAAAAACAACTAACCCTGGTAGACACCTGGCATAACTAGACCATACAAAAGGAGGAAGAAAGTCCTGTCTAGAGGTAAGGAGGAGGGTGCAAACAGAGAAAAAAATCCCTCATTAATCTCAACAGGCAAATTAGGGAACTAGTCAATTCTTTCAAATTTAAATACAAGACTAAAATAGCTTCCCAAGCAAAAGTTAACCACGAAACATGTTTTAGTTATGTCCAATGTCTTACAGGAAACACTCAACAATGTGCTGAGTTGACTGTAGATGGCACTACCTATACACAGGCAGCAGAAATAGCAAACATGCTGGCTGATAAATTCAGCTCAGATTTCACCCCCTCATCACCTGCGGTCACTCCCCATGAAATATTCCATACTATTCCACTGCCTGTTATCACAAAAGAACAGGCCGACACCACACTGTCCAAAGCTAGGAACATGGCATCAATAGGGCAAGATGAAATCCCAGGGTGTCTATTAAATAGCTTGAAACATGACCTAGCAGACCCTCTTAGATCTCTATTACAGTATCCAGACAGGCTTTGTCCCAGTGGAGTGGGGGACAGCAACAGTCATCCCTATGCACAAGGGGGACCAATAACTGACCCAGGAAATTACCAAGTCATAAGTCTGACTAGTTTCATTTGCAAGGCTATGGAAAGGATAATCATGAGCCTGATAAACAATAACAAAGGAAATCTCCAGATTCTAGATAGGCCCAATTTGGCTTCATCGAGGGCAGGTCCTGCCTGCTCATTCTGGTGGACTTCTTTGAGAAGGTCAACAAGGCCATGGATGGGGATAAGTCAGCACATACTGCCAATCTTGATCTGGCCAAGGCATTTGACACAATACCCCATGGGTATTATAGATAAGCTCACAAAATTGGAAATAAACCTCTACATTACCAGATGGATAGCCAAATGGCTCACAGACAGGACACATGTTAATAGACTGTAGGAATTCATATCCAGCAAGAGGCCAGTCGCCAGTGGAGTACAACAGGGCTCAGTGCTGGGCCCCCTTCTGTATGGAATATACTTCTCAGATGTGAAGGCAAATGTAGATGGCCTTTTGGCTGACCAACATTGCTGATGACTGTAAGTTGGGGGCAATCATTGACTCCCAAAATGATGCTAATATCCTACAGAAAGGACTGTTGCAGCTAATGATTGGTGTCAGAGACATGGCCTGAAACTAAATGTGATGAAGTTCATAATAATACCCTTATGGGAAATCAAATACCCTTGCAAATTATAACATTGATAGCACACCCCTAAGCATGGACCCACTAGCCAGAGTTCTTGGTACTCATATAGATAGTAATTTGAACTTTGAGCATCATATATCTGTGATATAAGTAAGGCCATGGCATCCAGATCTAAGGATGTCATAGTACTCTTGTTTTCGATCCTCATCAGACCAGTAATCAAGTGCAATGCATCCTTTGGCATGTACCTCACCAGGCACCTGCAACAGTTAGAGTGTCATCAGAGCTTTCTCACTAAAAAAATACAGGGTATAACCAATATGTCATATGTGGACTGATTAAAAGCCCTATCACTCTATTCAGTTACCCATCAATTACTGAGGTGTGGTTCATGTCTAACTTACAAGGCAGTCTCTGACCCAGCACTGATGAAAACACTGTATATTTCCAAAACTAACTGTATGATGATGACCCACTACAAGGATCTAAACCTGATCTCTGACATGAATAGATCATGCTGAAGAAGCAAATATGCATCCCAGGGATAGCCCCTCCTCTGGAATAGGCTTCCTTTTCTCTGTGAAGCAGATCCTTGTGCAATCTGGAACAAAGGATGGGAAATGACAAATTTTCTCCTGAGGTGGCACCCATGTCCTTTATGGACAGAGGCAGCCTGTAAAAAAAATCTCAAAACGTCAATTGCTGAGCTTTGTTATCCTTCCTCTAGGGATAGAAAATTGGGTAAAATCTGGGTAAAAATGGCTAGAATTTTAAGAGCTCTTGAGCCATTAGCCTAGTAATCTCCTGTGAACCTATGAATCTATGTAAGGGAGGCTCAGAAGTATAGGTGGAGGGATATAAGGTGAGCTTAGGAATATAGGTGGAAGGGTGTAAGTGGGGCTCAGGAGCATGGGTAGTGGGATGTTGGGGGCTCAGGAGGATAGGTGGAGGGATGTAAAGGGGGCTCAGGAATATAGGTGGAGGGATGTATGGGGGCTCAGGATTATAGAGGAGTGATGTAAGGGGGGCTAAGGAGTATAGTTGGAGTGAGCAGTAGTAGTATAGCATAATGTGGGAAGGTTACTAAACTCTCAGAGGAAATCAGATGGAGGGAAATTACTTAAAGCATTGTTTTTGGAAGAATGATTGTTTCTTCCTATTAACCCATTGTCTTCTATCTAGAATTGTTTACAGGTATTAATTAGTGAGTTGTGTTATGTTTGTATCATTTGGGTTTTATTGCATCTAATGGATTGCTTGCAAATGTTTCTTAGTTGGGCAAAGTGTTTTCTGTACTCATGGCTTTCCAGTTATGACATGCTTAGTCTCTGAGTCTGAGTAATGATTTTATTTTAGCTCAGGAATGAGCCAGTCATTCTTCGTCAGCTTATAAAGTCTACTTAGTAATGGAAAGCATGTATCTTGCAGATGTTTTGTAGTATAAGTGAAGGCTTTCACTGCAAGGTTGACTTTGGAAGTGTTTAGGATGATTGCTTCTGGACTGCTCTTTTAACATGATTTGTTAGCAGCTTCAGTCTACACTGTAGAAACTTTGCTTGTTTATTCCCAAAATGTCAGGTATAGTGGGTTTACTGGCCACTAAGAAAACTGTCCAGGCTACTGTTACTTACTGACCATGTGCATTGTGTCACTGGTAATGTGCATTAGTCTCCCCCTTTGCATGTTGATGCATTTTAAATAGTCTTCACTACTTCTGTGTACACTCTCATTTTTCTCCTAGAGAGTAGAGAGGGCCTCAGCAAGTAAACACTCTCGCAGCACCCCTCATGGTGAAACAAGCAATTAAAATTGTTCTTCACCTGCCGTAAAGGAAAACTAAGGATCACCTGCTGGGGGTTATGAGGACCCTCTTTTATAATAATGATGCCTAGCACCAGTTGGGTATGGTGGCAGTGAGTTACATCACTGCTATCATCTAATCTGGCAAGCAGTACAGGCACAAATATATTGACCATGAGGATGTGACACCCAGACCTTCTGTGCTTGTGGGAAGGATTTCAGGCAGAAAGAAAGAGCAGTATATATATTTTTATTGTAAGCATTCTGTTCTTGGTGTGACATGGTGCAGGTACTAGCAACTGTATCTGAGGTATCTATTGTCAGGTATATTCTGTGCTCATTACTGTTTGGTTTATGTTTTCAGGTACCTCAGAAAATTGAATAGAATATGATAGTATGAAAGGAGGTAATACAGGCATTCTATCAACAGTTTAAGTGTAGAGAATTGCTGGAAGTAATAAACTGTTTTAATAAACTGTAATCCACATTGCTATTCTGTTAAATTTGCATCTCTTTATTTGAATGCTTTATTTGCTTTGTTGTTTTGTTTTTCCCCATTTATTTATTTATTTATTTTTTCTGCAGGACCAACTGTGGTGTAGGCAGCAGTGAGGCTAAGGCTAAGCCGCAGATTCAATGACGTCTATATGAATTCCTATCTGGGCTAGGTTCGGCAGGCTCTCCTCCACCCTCCTTATCCCCATTCAATGAGTTGTCCTTAGTTTTGTATCACTCTCCATTGACTCTTTGCAGTCCAATCCTTCCCATCACCAGTTGTTTGCTCTCTTCAGTCCACATCTCATTAATATTGCCCCTTATGTTTCATTTTCTCCCCATCATTCTTATGTATGTTTGCCTGAACCTTCTGCTTTTCTGTTAACTTCCCCCCTATCTACACTTCCCAGTGGTATTATCCCCTTCTACCATTCTTCTTAAAAATGTAAACTGGTACCTACAAAGAATGTATCCACTTCTTGCTCAATTACCATTCTTCCTGTCTTGTTGTCCTTCTGTGAGTTCTTCTCTTTGTTCTTTCCTGTTTCTGTCAGCTCAGGTTTTACATTTCTTTCCCATTTACATGATAAAATGATTTGGCACTTGTTGTGGTGTCTTTGGGTAGCAGCTAGGACTAGGACATGAGCATGAACAGCATAAGACCGGGCAGACCACCTTCATGTCACTTTCCCTTGGGTCATGTGATCACTCGTAGCACACTCGGTCTGAGAGGATGATTACTGTCATTGTCACTGAAAAGATTCATTATGCAGCATGGCTGTGGCATTGCTGTACTTTACCAACCCTTATGCATACCAACTACCCTTTGGTTTACTATTTACTACTTTTTTCTGAATGTTTTTCTTGATGTTAAGTTTTCAGTATACCATTTTTGGTCCACCGCCACCTACAGTAAGTTTATGCAACTCAGATCTAGGAGGTAATTTGATAAGATGACTATGAAACATCATTTAAAAACAGAATTGTACAACAGTACACAGCAGTTTAACAGTTTGACAATACCCTTGGAAGTTTAACAAGATTTTCCAGTTTTGTTCAATTATTTCACAGACCTGATAGATATTGTTACTATATTGTAGCATAAGCCTATGTTTATTGCTTTTTTGTATCATTGTATTATTCTCATGGCTTTGTGTTCCATTGGCTTTAAACCATGGTCTAGCCTTTCCTTTTCTATCTCTCTTTACTAGTTCTAACCCCTCTTCCATCAACTTATTCATTATTTATTTTATTTATTTACATTTGTTGACCGGGAGTGTCCGACTGGCTGGACATTTTCAGCAGAGCCTGGGGAGAAAAGCTCCACAGTTAAAATATACAGACAGTAGTTACATTGGATTTACAAAGTCATTAACAATTTGATTAACATAGCAATTAATTACAAACATAGTTACAGATGAAAAACATAGTACATCAGTAGACAACTAGAATCTTTATCTGCAAAGTACATAACAGACATTAACAATTGTTACAATCAGAAGTTCCTGCTGTATAATAAGTAATAGGCTTATGAGTATCCAAGCTTGCTATAATCAAGGTAGTTAGTGGAGTGGAAAGAAAGGTAGTGGTTGGATGGGGTGGGTGATATTAGAGTGGGAGCTGCAAGGGCATAGCCAGCATGTTTTTAGGTGGGCTTTTAGTAAAGTTTTGAAGTGGGTGCATGATGGTACGGAGGTAATTGTGGGTGGGAGGGAGTTCTATAATTTGGCTATGGCGCAAGAGAATAGTGCTTCACCAGCAGAGTTATTGGCTTTAGTGATCTGCAAGTGATTTTTGTTGCTGGATCTTAGTGGTCTGGTGGTGCGATAGGGTTGGAGTAGATTCTGGAGGGATGGGACATTTAGTGGAGGGTTTACTAGTTTGTAGGCGAGTGAGAGCTGATACCATTGAAGGAGGTGAGGGAGTTCAAGCCAGTCCAGTTCAGCAAGTGAGAAAGAGTGGTGACTATGGTAGGATGCCCCTGTGGTGAATTTGGCGACTTTGTTGTAGCAGGTCTCTAGCTTGTTTAGATCGCATTACCTTAGGTTGGTATATATTGGAGAGACATAAAGTAGGGTGGAGATAAGGTGGGACTTTGCTACTGAAATCTTTGCTGCTTTGGTGAGAAGCTGCTTATTTCTATATAACGCTCCTAGCTTTTTGTGGACTTTTTTCATGGTCATGGATATGTGAATGTCAGATTTTAGTTTATTGTGTATTTCCACTCCTAGCAATTTTTTTGTTCTGTTGGGTGTATAGTGGTGTTGGCTTTTGCTGTGATGTTAAAGTGAAAGTTGTTTTGAGTATGTTTGGTGGGTTGGAAGATGAGTAGTTTAGTTTTGTTTGGGTTGAGTATTAATTGGGCATCGGCTAACCAAGTTTCAACAGAGAAAAAGGCTTCCTGTGTGACTTTTTGCAGTTTGGGTAGGGACTGGGCTGAGCAGATGATGGTTGAGTCATCTGGGTATTGTATGAGTGTACCATGTTTGGTGGCAGAGGCTAGATTATTGGTGAAAATAGAGAAGAGTAGGGGTCCAAGGATGGATCCTTGGGGAACCCCTATAGAGACAGGTAGTTGGGGAGATATGTCATTCTGCCATACAACGGATTGTTGGCGGTCAGCCAGGTAACTCTGAAACCACTTGGTGACTGATTGAGAGAAGGATAGGTTATTGAGGACAGAGAGGAGTTGTTTGTGTCGGACCATGTCAAATGCTTTAGATAGGTCTAGGAAAGTAGCAGAGGAGAGATAGCCATTGTTTTTAAGCTAAAGGATAGTGTTAGTAAAGGAGAGTAAGGCAGTGGTGTTGCTATGGTTTGGTCGGAAACCATGCTGAGTATTGGAAAGGAGGTTGTTAGTAAGGAGGTAGTCTGAGACCTGAGAGTGAATGCATCTCTCTAGTATTTTGGAGAGTGGAGAGAGAATAGCTATGGGGCGGTAATTGGTTAGTTCTGTGGAGGGGCCGTCTTTTTGGAGGGGAATTATATGTGATACTTTCCATAGTGTGGGAACGTAACTTTATGACAGAGATCTGACAGAGATTCATATAACCCCTTTGTACCATATGGTTCTGTAAACTCTCCAGCTCTTTTTCAAAGTTTGTTTCTTCTGTACATAATCTTGATGTACATAGACCCTGTCCCACTACTAAGTTCTTAAAAGTACGTCTAGGGTACATACTTGAAAATTCCAAATAGTGATTGCCAGGTAACAGGAAAAGAGGATGGCCTAAGATAAGGTTTATGGATGTGGTGAGAGAGGACATGCAGGTGGTTGGTGTGACAGAGCAAGATGAAGAGGACAGGAAGAAATGGAAACAGTTGATCTGCTGTGGCGACCCGTAACGGGAGCAGCCGAAAGAAGAAGAAGAAGATTGCTCCAACAATTTTTCTTGTATATAGAGGTTGACATACCAGTCCCTGTGTCTTTAGTTATTCTTACATTCAAAAAAAATCTATGGATTTAAAATCACTTTTTACTGTAAACCGTAAAAAATCATTGGTTGTCTCCAAATGCTTAACAAACCATTCCAGTTCATTGTCGCTATGTTGCCATAAAATATAAACATCATCCACAAATTGAACATAATGCAGTAGATATTAGTTCCACCATTGATCATTAATACATACATTTGTTTCGTCCCAATACGCCAACACTAGGTTGGTGTATGAGTTCGCACAGGGTGTGCCCATAGCCACACCCTGTTTTTGCCTATAGTATGTATCATTACACATAAATACATTATTTTCAAGTATGAGTTGTAGAACTTCCAGAATCAACTGGTTTGTTCTCCCATCAAACACTTTTTTTTACTTTTAATACTTCCCTAATCACATTTAGGCCATAAGTATTACTAATAATAGTAAAGAGGTTGTTAACATCAAGGGTAGCCATTAATATATTAGTCATTGTTTTATTTTCTACAACCTCAGATAACATACTCAAAAAGTGTCTTGTGTCTTTTAATATTCGTGGGTAGCACTGCATCACTATTTTCAGTTTAGTTTCCACCCATATGGATAAATGTTCTGTTATCCACCCCTTGCCTGAGACTATCGGTCTCGTGGGTGGTGGTATAACATTTTTGTAGATTTTTGGAAGCGCTTTAAATATTGGTGTCACAGGATGCTCGATATAAAAAAGTCGAACAAATCTTGTTCCAACAAACCCTGTCCCTTAAGTTCTTCAAGTTTTGCTCTCATTTTACAAATTAAATTTCTCAACATTATAGGAGAAACATTTAAATAAATCTTTGCATCTTTAAGTAAATCATTCAATGCTGAAGTATATGCTGCAGTATTCAAAACAACAACAACACCCCCACTCTTATCCGCTGACTTAATTACAATACGTTCATCTTCAATCAAAGAATTTAATGCTTGCTTCTCAGAAGCATTCAAGTTGTCATACTTGCTATAACTTTTTTCAAAATAATTTCTAATCTCAAATTCACACTTCCTTAAAAAAGTTTGTATTGTGGGGTGTATTATTGGTACAAATATACTTGGATGCTTTAACATTGTTCATACATTCATATTATTAATATACATTTCATTCAGTGCTATAATTCGCCAAAACATATGCAAATCGAAAATAACATCACTTACTTTTGAGCCTCTGCTCAGTATAAACGTCAGCCCTTTCCCCAAAACTCATAGCTGTTCTGGGGTTAAAACCACATTAGATAAATGAAATACATTATAATCACAACAGGTTACTCATATGAGTAAAATGGTGGGGCATAGTGAATGTTACAGAGTGTAATGAACTACAATGGATTATAGAGTTAGCAGCAGATCATCCACCACGGTTGAATACATGTATACCTTTAAGACCAGCCCCTTAAGAAAAGGAAGGCAGTAAGATGATTGGTGGTTGTATTTTCAAATGCATTTAAATAGACTTCATGAATGTTGTTATATTGCCTGATGAAGGGTTATCCCGAAAGCTCTCACAGTTTTATCATCATTTTACTTGTTTTTATGGAATAAAAGTTTATACAGCCTGTTTGGACTCGACTGTTTTCATGGATTTATACTGGCTTTTTGGCAAGCGAGTCCTTAAGGAGAGGAAGAGAGAATTTGTATTCACTGTTTTGTTTCTGGGGCTCTTTCCTTTCCACATGGCTGAGCAAAGAACGGAAGATATTGAACTTGGTTACCACCCTCATAAACTGTAACTGAACACAAGTAAGGATATGTTTAAATTTGATATGGCATCAGGCCACAATACCTTGCTTAATATGGTGTTAAATAATGAAGGAGCCTCCACTAATTTGAGTTCTGTGAGTGAGAGAAATGACTATGAAACCTTTAACAAATTGTTAAGCACTTTTGATAGCTTGGCACAGAAACTAAAATAGTTACAATGGCAGAGGTTTCATATGGAGGCATGTTTGCAGTTTAAAATATTACCCAGAGGCATGAGGGTACTATGTATTCCAGCGCAAGGAGAGATGTTCCCTGATTTACTCGCATGGTGGCAACAGATTAATGTAGAGACTAGCATTCATTATATGCAGCTTCTGATAGAATATTTCTCTCCTGTTGAACAGTTACTATACAATGATATAGAGAAAATACAACAACAATTGGAAGAGTATATCACTGTGTTCCATCAAAATAAATATGCAGAAGCTGTCAATAGCATCAGACTTTTTGAAAATAAGTTGCAGGCAACTAAAATTAAAAAAATCCACAGGAACTATCAGGATTTTCTTAAGGGACAAATCTTTACCTGGCTGAGGGAACCACAGGAAAGAACTGGTATCCTTCAACACCCTTTGAATAATTCGGATGTGACGCCTGCAGAGGCTTTGCCCTCTGTAGAAGCAACAACCAACATGACGAATCAGTCGCAGAATGTGGAAATAGCAAGCTCAGTACAACTAGACAATTTACAGTTTGGAGCAAGGCCTAAAACTCCAACTTGATAGAAATGGGAAAAGGGTTCAATTTTCCCACTTTCCCAGTACCAGTGCGCAAGAAGAAAGAACACCAGAGAGGCCGCTCCCAACAGAGGGAAGTGAAGAGAAGGAAAATAATGGACTGACTGTTGTTGGTGATTATAATGTATTTACTTTATCTAATGTGGTTTTAACCCCAGAACAGCTACGAGTTTTGGGGAAAAGACTGACTTTTATACCGAGCAGAGGCTCGAAAGTAAGTGATGTTATTTTCGATTTGTGTGAAATATAGCACTGAAGGAGCTGTATGGTAGTAATATGAATGTACGAACAATGTTAAAGCATCTAAGTATGGTTGTAGCAATAATACAACCCACAATACAAACTTTTTTAAGGAAGTGTGAATTTGAGATTGGAAATTATTTTGAAAATGAAAAAAAGTTATAGCAAGGATGACAACTTGAATGCTTCTGAGAAGGAAGCATAACATTCTTTGATTGAAGATGAATGGATTGTAATTATTCAGCAGATAAGGGTGGGGGTGTTGTTGTTTTGAATACTGCTGCATATACTTCAGCATTGAATGATTTACTTAAAGATGCACAAACTTATTTAAATGTTTCTCCTATAATCTTGAGAAATTTAATTTGTAAAGTGAAAGCAAAACTTGAACTTAAGGGACAGGGCTTGTTGGAACAAAATTTGTTAGACTTTTTTTATATAGAGCATCTTGTGACACCAATATTTAAAGCAAATTCAAAAATCCACAAAAATGTTATACCACCACTCATGAGACAGATAGTCTCAGGCAGGGGGTGGATAAAAAAAGTGTTTGATGGGAGAACGGACCAGTTAATTATGGAAGTTCTACAACTCATACTTGAAAATAATGTATTGATGTGTAATGGTACATACTATAGGCAAAAACAGGGTGTGGCTATGGGTACACCCTGTGCGAACTCTACACCAACCTAGTGTTGGCATATTGGGAAGAAACAAATGTATGTATTAATGATCAATGGTGGAGCGAATATCTACTGCAATTATGTTCGATTTGTGGATGATGTTTATATTTTATGGCAACATAGTGAGAATGAACTGGAAAGGTTTGTTAAGCATTTGGAGACGACCACTGATTTTTTATAGTTTACAGTAAAAAGTGATTTTAAATCCATAGATTTTTTTGGATGTAAGAATAACTAAAGACACAGGGACTGTATATAAGAAAAATTGTTGGGGTAATCATTGTTTGGAATTTTCAAGTATCCACCCTAGACGTACTTTTAAGAACATAGCAGTGGAACAGGGTCTACGTACATGTACAGAAGAAATAAACTTTGAAAAAGAGCTGGAGAGTTTACAGAACCACATGGTACAAAGGGGTTACATGAGTAACTTGATGCAAGAGGGGTTAGAACTAGGGAAGAGATATAGAAAGGGAAAGGCTAGACCATGGTTTAAAGCCAATGGAACACAAAGCCATGAGAACAACACAATGATACAAAAAGGTAATAAACATAGGCTTATGCTACAATGCAGCAACAATATCAATGGGGTCTGTGAAATAATTAAATGAAACTAGAAAATCTTGTTAAATGAGGATAGATTTAAAATTATAGTGGATAAAGAACCAAGCTTTGGTTTTAGATGCAACAGCAACTTGAAAGATATGTTGTGTAAAGAACCAGGAATGAGAAACAGAACTAAGTTAACATTAGATAGAACAGGTACGTTTCCTTGCAGGCAATGGAAGACTTGCTCCATGATTAGTGGTAAGAATAGCTTTGTTCATTCCACAAATAAAAAGGAATATATTTTTAAACTGTATGCAGACTGCCATATGGAAAATGTGGTATATCTAGCGACATGTCAATCATGCCCCAGTTACTATATAGGGTGGTATATCTAGTGACATGTCAATCATGCCCCAGTTACTATGTAGGGAATACCAACCGTAAACTGAAAATTAGGATACAACATCACCTACACAGCATTAGACAGACAGATGAATGTAATGCTCTGTATATACATACTTCTAAAAATCCTACACATACCTTCGAATTCATGGTTATACAGGTTACTCATATGAGTAAAAGGGGGGGACGTAGTGAATGTTACAGAGTGTAATGAACTACACTGGATTATAGAGTTAGCAGCAAATCATCCACCAGGGTTGAATACATGTTTACCTTTAAGACCAGCTCTTAGAAAAAGGAGGGCAGTGAGATGATTGGTATTTGTATTTAAAAATGCATTTAATTTGACTTCATGAATGCTGTTATATTGTCTGATGAAGGGTTATTCCAAAAGCGCAACAGTTTTATCATCATTTTACTTGTTTTTATGGAATAAAAGTGTATACAGCCTATTTGGACTGGACTGTTTTCTTGGATTTACATTGGCTTTTTGGCAAGCGAGTGCTTAAGCTGAGGAAAAGAGAATTTTTTTTCACTGCATTCTATTTGTAAGCAACCTTTCAGGACAGTCCAGTTGCTGCATGTGTCTGGCCAGGTACATACTGAAGGGGACAATATACTCTATGATGTGTCTGATGAGGGACAAGAACAGTGGAATAATGACCTCTCTGGACTTAGATGTCATGCCCTTGTTTATAAGCCAAGCAAATTAGAAAGATTTTCTTTCTACCTTGGATACATAGTGGTTGAAGGCCAGGTAACTGTCTACTTGAGTTCATAGATCCCTGAAAAGTGAATCAACTTTTATGGCTGTTTTATTGGTGACATAATTACCCAGGGTGGTAGACTTCCCAAAAGGTACTATAATGCATTTCTTGGTATTGAGTTTTGAGCCATGGCTTTGGCCCCAAGTGTTTACCTGCATTAGATCCTCCTGAAAGGTGTTCTCATCATGGAGGGATTCGATGCTCCCAATTTGCAGTCATCTGCGAACTTGATCAGCCAAAGACTTTCAACAGTGGCTTTGACATCAGAGAAGTAGATACCAAAGAGGACTGGTCCCAGCACAGAGCCCTGGGGGACTCCACTGATGATGAGCCTTTTTGTGTAGGTTGTCTCACTGATTTTAATCTTCTGGGTCCTCCCAGTGAGCCAGCTAGCTATGCAGAATATCCATGCGGACCTGAATTCATCCATTAATAACAATCTCTGATCCAACTTGCAGCACGGCTTCCGACCAAAGCATAGTACTAATACTAGACTCATTAGCTTTACCAACACTGTACACCTCCTCAGAAATGATGGTCAACTTGTCTCATCTGTCTTCCTCAATATGTCCAAAGCTTTCGACACAGTATCCCACCGAATACTGCTCAACAAACTGGCAACTTATAACCTCAATGTAACATTCCTGACTTGGTTTCATAACTATCTTCCCAACAGACAGCAGTCCACCAGATGGGTAAACAAACTATCCTCCCCTCCTACCCATCTCTGTTTGAGTCCTCCAAGGCTCTGTTCTTAGAACCCTGCTCTTTATCATATTTACTGATGAACTCAGTTCTTCCACCCAACTAGCCAATATCATCGAATATGCCAATGACTCCTCTCTCTTATCTGCTCTGCCCCCTCATCCCAAGTATTACAGGTAAAAACACAAACATTTCTCCAAGATGTAGAAAAATACCTCATCAATCATCAACTAATTCTCAACCCAAACAAAACTAATCTTATGGTCTTGTGAAGATAGGTGAAGGCTGTCAGCCTAGCTAGATATAATTTTGTAGATGATTATGTCATTTGTAAATATTAATATAAGCCAAAGGCTTGTTCTCTTAAATGTGAAAAGACTGTATTGGATGTTGAACTGAAAAAAATGTAACAACAGTGCACTCTGCTGTAAAAAAGCTGATAAGTCAAGCATTGTGAAATTCTTTGATCTAAAATCTGGAGCCGAGATGTCTAGAGGGAGGCATTCTGCCTATTGTTTTGAGTCCAGAGTTAATGGCTAAAATTTACATGTATAATTTATTTTATTGCTCTGGCTTCCTGACCAGCTGCAAGATCAAAATGGCTATTATCATCTAAGTTTCTGTTAGCCTGGGAACCAGAAAGAAATGATGTAATCTGAAATGAATCAGTGGTACTGTGTTATCAATTTAAGGACAGAAATAATGAGGGCATTGAGCATTTGTCTTGAGAACATCTAACACACCAGCACTGCCTATGCTCTATATGTAAGTTTATTTTAGAACTGTGTTTTCTCTTAGATATAGCTAGGAACTAGGAAGATTAGATTATTTCTTTTCTGTATTGATGTCAGAACTTCTTACTGTATTATTTTAAGTATTTTTCTGTGATCTCTGAACTTTTGACTAGCACTGTGCAGTAAGAAGTATCGGCTTGTGTTTTTATTATTTATTATTAAATACTTTTAAACCTTTCAACTGTGGCTGTTTTGTGTAGAGATAATTTAAGCTCTAAGAGTACATTGCATGTATTTAGAGATATTGTACAAAGCCACTCCAATAGCCTTGCTGTTCAGTCACACTTAACATTTGGATAATAATATTGCACAGTAATAACTGGACACCCTTTCATAAGGGCCTTTTGGTAGCTGATAAATATTAGTGGGTGGTGGCAAGTGGTACTACCATATAGTCTGGGTAAAAGGGTCACAGCTGGAGAACCTGTGCCAGCCTTCCCCAGGAGTGTCTGTGTGGTTGTATATAACTCTTATCTCAAAGTGTGCGTTTATCAGCTACTTGGGCAGGAACATGAAGCACTGGTTGGACAGAGAGGGGGCTGGAGGTTTTAGCTTGCCCACTAGACTGAGATCTGGACCCTGTAGCTGTGTCAGTGGGTAGTCTTATTGGGGACCTGGAGAGAAATGGAGAAACCAGCCCCAGACTCACTGTGATCTCTGTGTGCTCTTAAGGGAAATTGTACTTTACTGTGTGTGCATTGATCGTCCCTTCCCTATATGGACACCCTTCACTGGTATTAGCAGTGAGGATTGAGGGTCCTTGATTGCTGGGCCAGTGCATGGGTGTCACAGTCTTTTGCAACAATAGTAGTAAAACTAACCAAACATCTCTTAACAGCTCCTCTAATGGTACAAAAATTGAACCAGTCTGTCAAACTAAACTTCTTGGTAATAATAGATGACTGTCTAAAATTCGATACACATATATGAACCATAATTAAAAAAAAGTCCACATCAAACTTTTCTCACTCTATAGATCCAAACCTTTTCTAACTAACTATGCCAGGCTTTCTACAGCCAAAACCCACCTGCTTTCCTCCCATCTTTATTGCTAGCAAATCTTCACCAACCTGCACAAGACTGACTTAAGTAACCTGGAGAGCTGCTATAACAAAATAGCCTAGTTTGCCATAAACCAGCCCCACAAATCCCACCACTATACCACACTTCGCCAACTCAACTGGTTTGAACTACCCAACCTACTAACTCTCACCCACCTCACCATTGCACATAATATCATCCACAAACCTGATCACTGACCTGCACTCTCTAACTAGTTGAACCAAACACCAACCTCAGGTGCCTGAGGTCATCAGACAAACTACTCCTACAGGTAAAAAAATCCAAATACTACTATGGCTTTATTCTAATAAAATATCCAAATCCTGGAGCCTAATGCCCCAGCAAATACTTAACAATCCTGGCAATCATAAATTCTAACTACTTCTAAAAGAACACATTACTAACCAGTGGCCATGCTCCTGCACCCATCCAGGCTAACCCCCTCTAACCTGACTGTCTTGCACACTAACATCGCATAAGTCCCATTCTTATTTGTCTCTGTTGTAATTATAACTGTCATGTGAAATCAAACATGATATTATTTTTCCTGCCTGTGCTTTCTTAACATTTACCAGAAAAAAGGGTATTATTATCTTGTATATAATGACATCACCTACTTGTATTATCTATGTAATCAGAACATGTAATTTCCCTCTGTCATGTGTGTAAGTTGTTATCTTTTTCCATTTCTATGTTGTTGTCAGCTACTTGTCTTGGAGCTTTTCTCCCTGGGTCTCTGCAGAAAATGGGCTCCTGGCTCAGTCGGACACTACCTGCTAAACAAATGTAAATAAATAAATAATTATTCAGTTTAAGAGCAACCTAGACCAGTGGATGGGGGAAAGGAAATTTACACCAGGCCTGGCACCCTAGTCCCTTATAGACAGAGGTAGCTTATAAATATGTGGCTCTCAATGTCTTATTCAGAAAAAAACATCAATATCCTTTCAAGAAAACTTAGCAAGGCTTAGAAAGACTCCCCTCTTTGGATCATTAAGCCCATTAACAGTCTATGAATCTATGAATAAAGGAGTTTATCCCTGGTTACATAAGTTTGTTGACTGTGTTGGAGTGGGGATAATGTATCAAATACTTTAGCCAGCTCTATGTAGGCTGTATGTACTGTTTTCACCTTATCCATTGCTTTAGTGACCTTTTTAAAGAAGTCCACTAGATTTAGTAAACATGACCTCCATTTGACAAAGCCAAACTGGAATGGATCCAGTGTCTGGAGGTCTCCTATGTCCTCACTGATAATTTCCATGATAATTCTTTCCATGGCTTTGCAAATAAGACTAGGCAAACTAATTGGTCTGTAGTTTCCAGGATCTGTTGAAGGTCCTCTCTTATGAAGGGGGATGACTGTTACAGTCTTCCATTCATATGGCACAAAGCTTGTTTGAAGGCTATACTTAAATATGACTCCAGGGGTCCTGATAAGTCTTATTTTTTGACTATTCATTAGGCATCCTGGGATGTTACTGGGACCCATTGAGTCCATGTTCTTCACCTTAATGAGTGCAGCTAGTACTTGCTCCTTAGTTATAACTGAAAGAGTTATGCTTGAGGGTATTTTTGAATGGATGGTTCAGGGTGAGAGGAGGGTAAAGTTGGAACTGAATTTGTCCATTAACAAGTTTGCTATATCCCCAAGCTCAGTGAATTTGGCACCATTAACCACCAGTTCACCACATTGCTGTGTTCTGTTCTTGAGATTTATGACACAACAATAGAAGATTGTATGGTTATCTTTCACTTAGGAGGCTATCAACCTCAAAGCTGACTTTGATTAACCTAATTATTCTTAAATTTTTGTCAACTTCTATAATGCTAATGTTTTTATATTTTATTTTGTACTGGAGCTTTTCTCTCTGGACCTCCGCTGAAAAATGACCTGTGTCCAGCTGGACTTTCTCAGTAGACAAATGTAAAATAAATAAATAAATAGCCATCTTAGTTGCCTATTTATTTTGATGAAATAGTTTCTATTTTTATGGAAGTTTTTGATTTTTACCATACTTTTTCTTTTTGTTGTATATCCTGTTTAATTTGGGTTGCCACCAGGGTGTTTTTTTTTCTGCTTCTAGTCCTGAGCTTATGTCTGGTAGGTACAGCAGCTTCTGTGGACCCATTGGCATGGTTGTACAGGGATTCTGAGAGCAATTCAGCATAGGTTACTGTGTTCTCTGGGTTTGGAGGGGCATTGGATTTTTGACAATCCATCACTTAATAAAATGCAATTTGGTTTGGAATAGTTCCTAACTGTTACTGGTTTTAACATGATTATGAAGCTGACTTTGATTTTAAATGAGACAATATTATGGTTGGACCTTAACAGGGAGGATGAGACACTCTAGGGGGTTGCAGCATTCTCCTATATTTGTAAGCATGAGGTCCAGTATGTTAGATCTTCTAGTGGATGTATTCACTATTTGGTTAAGGTTGTTTGCATTTATGAAGTCCAGGAATCTATGTAACTGTAGATTTGAGGCTGTGTAGGATTCCGATTCTATAGAGGGGTAATTAAAGCCTTCAATGAGTAGGGTGTTAGGTTGGATGGTAAGTGTTCCCAATAGCTCTAACTATGCATTGTAAGCTTCCTGGGACATGAAGGGTGACCTATAGCAGGCTAGGATATAGTATGGGATTTTGTCTATGGTGATCTGCATATGGAAGAATTCCATCATGTCACCCTGTTTGACCACCTAGAGGTATGCTTGTTACTGATGTATATTGAGATACCTCTTCCTTTAGACGTTTTCATTGCAGCTCTTTGTCTAAAATTGTGGAAGGTACTGAAACCTTACTGTCTGCTGCTTTAAACCATGTCTTGAGTATGAAGAGAGGTTAAAGGGAGTGTAATTTTTGTTTAGGCCCTGGCATTGAACAGTAACACCTTGAGGTTCAGTTGATCTGATTTTCCTATGTCCCTAGGTTTATCAGTTTGGCATCTCCTATGGTATAACATTTTGCCATATTTGAAAGCCTAGAAAGCAGAGGTATAAATCACCCTTGGCAAAGCAACATGATGTGTTACCATGTCCTCCCAAGCTAATAAATGTTGTATCCTTTAGAATGGCACCTGATAGACAGCAAGTTGTTGAAATTAGTCATTTTTTGCCCATATTGTGGCATCATCCTTGGAGATGGTAATATGCTGCTCAATTCTAGGCTCATACCAGCCTTGGACATATAGTCTAAAAGCTCCATAATTTCTCTCTTCATACAGTCCAGGGAGGATGGACTATGATGGAATCATACCTGTGGCGTAATGGCTTGAGTGCATGTTTGATTTGGTGGCTTCTGGCTTCAGATAAGCAACTAACAGTCATCTTCTCCTTGTTCAGCCTGGTTAGAGAGGCATCAGAATAGCTTAGAATGGAGTACTCTGTGATGTGAATCCTGGGAATTGTATTTCCTTGCCTTAGGAGTGTAGTGTTTGGGGTTCCACTAACAGTGGCATTATGTGTGGATTAAAGAGTTCTTTTTTCTGAGTGTGTTTGGGCTTGCTGAGGCATAGCTTTGACAATGGGTAATCTAGGCAATCCATGTTGTTTACTGAAAAAACAAAAGCGAAGCACTAGAAGCGAGAACAAAACCGCAATAATTTAAAACCCGTTTAATAAGCGCTTTCAGAAAGCTTAGCATCTTTCCTTCTTCAGACATGAACCATCTTTAAAAATAGCTCTTTATATAAGCTTTTACAAACATCATGTGATCCACTTAATCACGTATACAGATTTAAAACAACACAACACTTTTAAATCAACACTAAACCACTATAAACTGATAATTAAAACATGAAAACTGAAAGTTGAAAGTTAAGGGTCAGATGGTAAGGGCAGCTAGGATGACAACTGATGAATATGAATTTATGGAAGAATGCAATAATTTGAGTATTATGTTCACTAACAGGGGTTATCCTGTCACTCTGATTGCTGAAGTAAGGTCAGAAGTTGCCCATAAGCGTGCTACTGGGCACTTCAGACTGATTTTATGCAGCCAGAGTGAGATTCAAACAATAATGTTCGATAACCTGCCTGCTAGTGTATTAGATGTAAATTCTTCTGTATTTAGAACTAGTTTCTTATGCACATTTAGTGTAGATCATTTATTTATTAGGAATGCTTTGCACAAAAATTGGGCATTGATATTGGAGGATAAATATTTGCGTAATCGTTTTGGTACAGAACCTAAAATTACATATAGGAGAGGTACCAATTTAAAAACATTATTAGAAGCTAGTAGTTCAAACATTAATAAAAGAAGGTTGGGGATGGTTAAATGTGGGGCTTGTCGTCAGTGCAGGATTGTCAATGTGGGAAACACAGTTTCTTTCAATAATAGAATTTATAATATTATGGGTAGTTTTAATTGTGAGACTAAATAAGTTGTTTATGTCATTAATTGTTTAAAATGTTTAGCCTTTCACATTGGCAAGACTGAGCGTAAGCTAAAGCAACGCATTTATGAGCATATTTATGCTATTTCTAAGAATGATTCTACAAACGCTTTAGCATGTCACATTTTAGAGAATCCAGATCATAATTTTAAGTTTACAGTTTTAAAACATGTTAATGATGATTTTAGAGCAGGACCATGGCAAATCCTTTTGGAAAAAGAACTTTTTTGGCAGATAAGAACTGCTGCACATTTTTTCCCTGGGCTTAATGAGTATATATCTATTCTTTGTGTTTTAAAACACTTGGCATTGAAAAGGTAATATTTATTATTATTATTTTTTATGCCTTTTCAAAGTTTTGATATTTTATATATATTTTTTTAAGTTTGAAATAAGAGAAGTTGGTCACAAAGTATGTATTAAGTGTATTACGCTTAAGCTAAATATTTATGGTGCTTTAGTAAGGGCTAGTTTTCAGTTTTCATGTTTTAATTATCAGTTTATAGTGGTTTAGTGTTGATTTAAAAGTGTTGTGTTGTTTTAAATCTGTACACGTGATTAAGTGGATCACATGATGTTTGTAAAAGTTTATATAAAGAACTCTTTTTAAAGATGGTTCATGTCTGAAGAAGGAAAGATACTAAGCTTTCCGAAAGCGCTTATTAAACAGGTTTTAAGTTATTGCGGTTTTCTTCTTGCTTCTACTGCTTCGCTTTTGTTTTTTCAGTAGTTTGTTTGCTTTTTTGGTAATAATCCATGTTGATTAGAAAGATTGCTTTTAAGTGGCTCAATATACATTAGTATAAAAATAACAAAAATAAGCACACTTGTATTAGCCTTTTACTTAAATTGGTCTGAAGAAGTGGTTAGTGACAGCGCTTACCTTGTGCACGTAAATAAAAGACATATATTTTTAATAACAAGACTGGATTATTGGAAGTCCATTGGTTGCCTCTCATTGCTTTTCAGATTCAGTATACATTAGTATAAGTGGGAGGTGGGTATTGTTTGCGTTGTTTCAATAACCTGATGTGCACTTGTATGCAAGAGTTTAGCCTCCAGTGTCATTGTGTATGTAAACAGCTTGCATACTGTGTCTGCTTCTTTAAGGATTAAGTGGTTGTCAATTAACATGAGACAGTTGCTACATTGTCTCAGGATGTCCACTGAGCTGGCTACAGAAACATTAGGAAATTGCATGCCCATACTGTCCAGTCCTTTGATTTGTGAGCTACAGGGGCTGGTGTATTGGGTTTAGAAGGCTATCAAGGGTGCTTTATTGCAGCAGATTATGCTAAACAGCACTAAATTCTACTAACTTTAATGTCTACACAGTACTGAATTCAACTAAATCTTTAGGTATTTGCACTATATTGGTGTTTTGCAGGGTACAGTTTTATGAACCATTTTTTCTAGAAATTCTACCGTACAGAGCACTGCTAACCCATGCAAATGCTCAAAGTTTCTAACAGCACAAAAATAAAACCCAGAAATCTAACTAATGGGTGCCCTGGCCAACAACATAACTACACTATAGGTCCTTTTGTGCATTTCCCAACTCAGACAGACCAAACACCTCCAGCCACAAGATGAAAAAAAAACAGTCCTCATAATTAAAAAAAAAACACACAGTACAAGACAGTAGAAGAGACCCACAAGTGCAATGATACCACAAAACACTTAAACAACTAGCTAGAAATCCCTTGATAAATGCCATTTCAAGACAATCTTACAGCAGTAACAGTGAGAAGAAAACACAGTGAAATTCATACATAAAAACAGCAGACAGCAGTGATCATTCAAAATAACTTTAGTGTGATTTAGCAATGAAAAGCATACAGTCAAATAAAGGCAATATTGGACCTTTTTCAGAAACTTTAGCTTAATATGTAAGTGAAGGTTGGGGCATACACATAGTACAATTTTAAGCAGGTAAAAGGTAAGCAGTATATAAAATGACTGAAGCACAAACTAGAGCAGAGACAATTTTCTTACTGCTGACCTTATACTACAGTTTAAGGCACCAGATTATGCAGATATTTACCAGTAGCAATGTTTATGGAAAAAATGTAATAATAAATGACTAAGGCTCACAATCTCAGATTGTCATAAAGTTATAACCTCCCACCAGACAGCATCAGTTTATTTGACTGTGCTATTCTGCACTGACTGTAATAGACTGGCACCTCTTGTGGTGGAGGTTACTATTTTTACTTATTTGCTTCTGTCAAAATTAGCTCTTACTCTAGAAAATATGTTTCACTTTTGGCTTGTTCTTAAAACTAAATTGTCTGTTTTCTATATATACATGGTATATTGTGGGAATGTACTTCAATGGCTGTGCTACACTGTCTTTGATTAATGTTTCTGGAGGGGCTTCATAGAGAGCGTATCTTCTAGATACTCATAAAACATACCTTTAGTAGTTTTTTTGCAGATAGATAAGCTGGGGTGGTGTTTATTTATTTGCTAATCTCAAGGATGGACATTTTAGATTACTTATGCATTTTCCTTCTCTTTTTTCACAAAAGCAACCAGAACTTTGCTAGCAGCCTATCTATATTCTTTATTAATTGCAACACATACTTTTGTGCAATTTTGGGGGAAATTTTTCAAGATATTTCTTAGCTGTTAATCAATCTCATCATGTTGTCTTATACTGAGGTAGGTGGCTTCTACATCTATTTGCAATTACAACTTTGAGCTATAAAGAAGTAGGTGTCACATGATTTCCTGTGAGTTGTTTTTCAAATACCATATTGAAATAGCTGAAATATAAATAATCTTTTAGAATGTTACAAATCTTGGTATCCCAACAAAAGAAGACAAATGTTAAGTCACATACATTTTGAGAAGGTTGGTATTGCACACTTACAAGATATCACAATTAAATCCTTCATAGTTTGGATGTTGATAAAGAAATTGGCTGCTAGAAAATTACTGTTGAATTTTCAAAACTCGGCAAGTGGGTTTAGTGCTGGTGAAGTCAAATCTGAAGAGACAGTAGGACAGGTTTACAAGGACATGAATAGCTAGTACATACATGGATGAAGACATTAGATGAGGTACACAAGAAAGTTATGATTGTCTTAAGGAACACAGGCAAGAATGCTGGGATGGAACACATTGCCATGGACCTTAACAGACTATGGATGAATACTGTTTGAAACAAAATTAAAGGTTAGAGTGCACTTGCTGATTTAGTAAATATGTTTCCATTTGTGGATGAGAGAAGGCTGTGTCATATAACTTGAGTGAAGAGTATGTCAGACGACTTAGGCACGCTCAATATTTTATCAGGAATATATGAAATCATGCAACTGTATAGATATAGCTTTCTTTCTATCTGACTTTCTTTCTCAAATTAGTCAGTGGACAATAGTCCTGCAGTAACAATATGCTGTTCAACCTTCACAAAAAGCAAAGTCATATGTTAAAATTTTACGGGGACAAGCAGAAACATCCCCTATATTATGGCAGGTCTGATATTTCTGCCACAAAATAACATTAAACATTCACAAATGTTCCATCCGACCACACAACATATCTGGTGATTTTCTATAAAGAATCAAGGAAAACATAACTGCTATCAGGCATGTTAACTAGATTATTATGAAGTGCCTGTATCGCTAAGCCATTGTGACAAGTTGTAGTTGTACCAGTTCACAAGGAGGGGGTCACATTAGATCCAAACAACTTTAAAACTATTAGTGTAAAATCAGGCAGAGACTGATAATGCAGATCATCTAAACTGATTTAGGAGACCTAATCCTCTTAACTATGCGAAAATATGAGTTTGTTAAAGGAAAGATCCAGAGTTCAGAATCTTGAGAAATTCTAAGAAAATGTAAAAGTGGCACTTAATGAAAGTTTGACGGTGCATACTGGATAAATTGTCCTGTAAAGGCACATGTGGGAACAAATGGAAAGTTAAAATGACTAATTCCCATCCACACATCATTGCATTGGTCAAACAATGGGTAAGGAAAAGGGCAGAGCAACTCAGAGTGTGTGTGTGTGTGTGTGTGTGTGTGTGTGTGTGTGTGTGTGTGTGTGTGTGTGTGTGTGTGTGTGTGTGTGTGTGTGTGTGTGTGTGTGTGTGTGCGCGTGCATATGTGTGTGTGTGTGTGTGTGTGTGTGTGTGTGTGTGTGTGTGTTACCTCTCTGCCCTGATAAGGTTACCACTGTTGTCCTACAGAACTTTGTTCTGGGCCTTTTTTTCAGAGAGTTCTTCTGAAATATGAAAGTGAGAAATGGGCTTCTGGATAAACAGATATATTCATGATTGCAAAATGAGTCATGTAATAAGTTTACCAGATGCGCAAAAGGAAATACATACCTGGCACAGTAGCAATGACTCCTCCATTAATGACAGAAAATATAGTATCAGCAGATTTGGCAGTAAAGGACATAAATTATAATTGCAAAATAAATCAGCAGATGATCAAATCTTGCATTGTTATTGAAGACTTGACAAAATGAAAATGATTTATGAAAATAACTGATCGGTTTGTAACTCTGAATTCACAAAAGAATATCACGTAGCCCATCTAATTTTAAAGGCCATGTATATTCACTCTAAGTAGATGTTTGCACAGCTTTATATGTTACTGATTCAGCCTATTTTCAAAGTGTAGTACTGCATTTATTAGCCTTCTAATATGCTACCAGAAACAACCTGTAAATGTGCAAAAACTTCTTGTCAGAAAAATATAAGGGCTTGAGAGAAGTATTTTAAAGGTTTTATTACTTATCTTTATATTCTAATTCATACTGGTTACTTTCTGGCGACTATCTTTTGCTTTATAGAACAATGCGTGATCAAGCCCAGTTTGGAAGACTGTCCCTGTACATCATCTGTAGGGCAAATGTCACCAGATCTGGGAACATAACATTGAAAATCATTATAAACAAAACAAAAAAATCATGGCAGATGCATTATATAATCCCTGCCAAAATTATGGAATAAGCATCCCTTTCATTTATAAGCCAGTCATTAACTTCCTTCAAAAGTAATAAAAAGTTTCTTGATATATGTGATGTGAAGTGTGTGTGTGTGTGTGTGTGTGTGTGTGTGTGTGTGTGTGTGTGTGTGTGTGTGTGTGTGTTGGAAAATATCAGCATGAATTTACAGCAGTCAAACTTCTTGAAAGCCTATAGGTTGCAGGTTTGCAATCAAATCTATGAACCAAAAAAATGAATGTTTTAGCTCGGAGTGTGAAGCAGATGCAGTTCTAAATATCTGATGAGGCATGATTCAGAAAAAAAACAGTCTGTGGCTCTAAATAGTCTAGGTAACACTATCATCTTTTGTAGGTGTGACTGATGAAGAGCTATTTAGGTTCTATTCAGCCTTGCATAGCAATGAAGTAGTGTCAGCAAGTGGAATGGTTACCTCCCTTAAGAACGGGTGGATTCTATCTCAGTTCATACTTTTGAACAGTAAGTGAATTTAGAAACCCAAGTTCCTGTTCTGAGACTAATAAACCAATTAATTATTTAAATACTCAAATGTCTTGTGGTCAAAATGGGATCTCATTAATTTTTGAGAACATGACAACTGTTCAGACTCTTCCAGTGAGTCCTGACACTGAAAACAATCAGTAAAAGTGGATTTCAGTGAACCTAGAGTTTGCTTTTTTCTCCACTGTTGTATAACTGTGGAGGTTGGCATATATACGTTGGGGGGTCTCCCTCCGCATGGGGATGCAAGTGGCATTGCCCCTTCTAATAAAAGCTGTCTTTCAGGGTCATTGAAAGTGGTTTTCATTGAATATGATTCATGATATCAGGTCTCACAGAAATATAATTTGCAGCCTCATTAGCAGCCGTAGATTAGTTTGTGACCAAAAGGCACCATTACTCTGAGGACCTATAATGAGGCCTTTGACAAGGGATGTTTTCCCAGTCAGTATATTAGGTTTCTTGAATACTGTTCTCTGCTATGCCACTGTGGAATTCCATGAGGAGTTTACATACAGACTTACATCTTTGGTCAGTTCCCATTAAACCCATTCAGGGATTTGGTATCTGTTTTATTCACTTTGTTCTAAGCTTTAGCAGCAGACCAGTGTAGGCATATTAGATACCCTGGATGCCTTCTTAGGTTCTGCAGCTGAGAAGTGCCAGATTCACATTATTGATTTTGTGAAAGATTTTGTCACCTTTTTTTATTAATTATTTGCATTACTGTGAAGGGTTAGATTAGTCCTGAAAATGCTAAAATATAATAAGCTGTTTTATGTTCCTAGGTTTATGGGTTTATACTAGACTAATGGCCACAAGGGTCTTTACAAGCTTAGCTGTGCAACCCAACCCACTTTTGTCTCTGGGTTACTTGGATGTCTATATTGGGTGGTATGTTAGCAAGGAGGTAACTAAAGGTTATGGGAGGGTAAGATGATTGGGGATTAAATTACTTGCTGCTGAATTCTTTATATCAGAGACATGGGGCCAGACCAGGGGTGAATTTCCATTTTCCCATCCACAGACCAACGTTTTCTTTGAATAGGGTCAGGGATGAACGCAGCTTCGTGTAGATGGGGAGTTTATTCCATAGTGCAGGGATCCTTTGACATGCATATTGGTCTCTCCAGCATATCCTGTTTACATTGCGAGCAATGTTCAGGTCCTTGGATCTTAAGTTTCTGGTACTGTTAATTTTGCAGACGTGCAAGAGATCCAGCAGAACTGGATCTGAGGCTGCTTTATATGCCAGGCTAAGATTGCCTCTCAGTAACCTTTTGGAGAATAAGTACTGAGATAGGGCCTTAATGAAATCTGTACAGAACAAGGTAATATACCCTGGAATATCTGGGTGAAGAACCTTTGAGGGTGTTCCAACTGTTGCAATTGTCTGGTTAGGTACATGCCGAAGGGGTCATTGTACTCAATGATGGATGTAATAACGGCTGAGTAAAATGGCACTATAACTTCCCTGGACCTGGATGCCATACATTTGCTTATGAGTTGGATGACATAGAATGGTTTTCTTACTATCTTGGCTACATGTTGGTCGAAGGCCAGATTATTCTTTACATATGTTCCACGAATCATAACTACTGGGTCATCTCTTAGGGGTGTTTTATCAATGGAGTAATTTGCTTAGGTGGATGATTTCCCAAAGGGCACTATAATGCATTTCTTCCCATTGAGTTTTAATCTGTGGCTTTGATACCAGTCACTTGTTTGTGTTAGACCCTCTTGCTTGTTGTTTATGTCATGGGGGTAATCTATGATAATTCCCAATTTATAGTCATTTAAAATTTGGTGAGCCAGAGACTTTTGACATTACCCTTGACTACTGAATAGATATTAAAGAGGAGCAGGCTGAACAAGGAGTGCTGGGGTACTCCGCTGGTGACTGGTCTCCTGGTGGAGGCAACCTTACCGATCTTGACTTCTTGGGTACTGTTTGTGATACAGCCAGCAACCCAGTGAGTTACGTAGGGATTTATGGCAAGTTCCTAGAGTTTGCCAACAATACCTGAGTGGGGTATTGTGTCAAATACCTTGGCCAGGTCATGCTGACGTAATTAATGTAGAGTCATCTTGTAAATGTCTTTGTTTACACCCAATATTGTCTTGTGTCTTGTGATTAGTGTTTTTAGGGTATATTGAGAATACCATCATGAAGTGAAAATTATAGGAAGAAAAAGGCATATTTTCCATATATGAGAACTTGTTCACTAGTGTTAAAAACATTGTGAAGACATCTGGGAAGCATTCACTACTTATGTCTATGGGATTGCGCCAGCCTGCATGATGAGATTGTGGAGTAAATTGAACAATTCATGCTTCGCTATTCTTGTCAAGGTGTGTCAGTATAGCAGAGGTCTAAGCTATAGTTCTATGCAAATTTCCTTATCATTTTTTTGTAAAGCATCCTATCTAGCAAATTTGAATAATTGTAGAATTATAAAATGATTGTTTCATTATAAATAAAAAAATCCATAAGTATGATGGTGTATAAAGTGCTTAACACAGTGATTCACATTTTTCTGAACAAGTGCGCTACTAGGTTTTTACAATTACCTTTGCCCACTATTTCAACAGCATCTTCTCTATTTTCTTAGTAAATGACTGAAACCTCGGTCTTTATCTGGTACTGACAAAGTAGCTGCAAACAATAACTGGCATATGTAAAAGACAAAGTGAATTTCCACATCACAGATCTGAAAAAGCAACACATTTAACAGTGGTCAGAGTAATGTTACTTCTGAATAACAAAAAATAAACTTATTTTTTTTACATTATCAGTGTTTTGTTCATATTTGATATGTAGGTCATACTAAACAAAATATTTTACAGTTACAGAACCAGTAATCAAGACAGTCAGACTGAGTTTTCCTATTCATTTGACATGCTGTCTTATATACAGGCAGAGTCTTGCAGGTAGTTAAGGCCATTAGCTGCTAATGAGATTCACCTCTGCAGTCATTTGTCTAGTTCTTTCAACCTCCATTTGTAAGTGATGTGACTTTGACAAGTTGGATAAAGATGTAATCCTCCTGGCTAAACCATAAAAAATAAGGGGTTGTACACAGTGGGCTTACATTCTTCAGATGTGAAAAACAACCTAAAAAACATGCAAACACAAAACTTGATTAACTCGGTTAAAGATAACCTAGTGTTTTTCACCAAGCACATACTGTTCAGGCATGCCTGTGAGCATGTGTGTGTCTGTGTGTATGTCTGTATGGCTGTACATGCATTTTATATATATGTATGTGTAAACAGGGAAGTATGGTGTAAATTAACTTGAATAGACAAGTACCATCAGCTTTCAATTTTATTCTGTTTATTACTTACAAAAAAAAAATCAGTCTAGGACTGTTATACTGGTATGAGTGCATGACATGTGATTTAAACGGATGATCTTTTTTTGCTGGCAAAAACAGACAGCTATCCAGATGTGGTGAGCAATATTTGACCTCAGTGACAAACACCATACTGTTATGTCAGAGTCACTCATTTCAAAGAGATTATGTAGTATGCCAAGAATGTTTAATTTTGGGGTTTAGGTCTGGTATATTCCAGTTTATTAGTTTTCTCTGCTTTACAAAGTCATGTTAGTTTAAGTAGGCATGATAATTAATACCGCATGGATTCCTACAGTGCATTTTACTGATATGAAATTTTGTTATGTCTGCCTAAATTCCAGAAAATGAAAATTAATGTCACATGCATCCCCAAAAATTGGAACATTAAGTTTAGTAGACAAAAAGTGTGGCCTTTCTGAAGCCCAACAAATGCAGATGTTATGCATTCTGTTCTACTGTTTGTAACTGCAGAAACTATTTTGTTAAAGGACCATGTGCTTTCAGAAGTACAAATGCTTTAAACAAATGTGTCGTGTGTGTGTGTGTGTGTGTGTGTGTGTGTGTGTGTGTGTGTGTGTGTGTGTGTGTGTGTGTGTGTGTGTGTGTGTGTGTGTGTATACCTGTGTATGTGTGTATGTGCCCACTTTTAAGTGATAGTGCATCTTATTCATTCCAGTTACTCTGTCATTTTTGCAGTCAAGAGGTACAACTGTCGCTCAGTATGTGCAAACAAAGGGCTACATTAATACAAATGTGTCATAAACTGTCTTTGGGAGAAAAAAAACATTATACATTATATGACATTCTGAGAAGAATCATGCGGTACAGAAAGGAGAGTATGGATGAAGATTAGCAAGAAACATGAAATGTGCCAGAACTCCTTCATGGAACAAACAGCATGCATGCTAACTGAAGGAGATCAGTTAGCCATGACTCCCTGGGTTTGAAAATACCACATTCAAAACACTTAGCACCTGCTTATAACTTTTATGTTACTAGAAACATCTAAAATTAGAAGTGTAGAAGAAATGGGAACAGGAAACTGACCAGGGGACTGCCTTGTGTAAACAGATAATGCCACTGGTAATTGACGACATATTATAAAAACTATAGCACACCTCATAGTTTTTGATATGAGGAGGGAAATGAACATCAAGATTAATGGCATCACACCTCTGCTGCTCTACATGCATACATATGATACATAATCAACTAAAGCTGTGAGATTTTATGTATACACAGCATATACATGAGAAACATCAGAAAACAATAGGCAAGCAGCATGAACGCCTAACAAATTACTTAAGATAAGTAGATGCCAAACAGGAGGGGCCCTAGCACTGATCCCTAAGGCACTCTGCTAGTGATTGGCTTTTTCGTGGAAGTATTCTCCCCTAGCCTAACTTCTTAAATCCTCTCTGTAAGCTAGTTGCCTATCCAGTGAGTGACATAGGTGTTAATATCTAATTCAGTGAGCCTGTTTACAATACCAAAGGAATCTGTGGGCATGCATATTAGAGATTTTGTATGATTCCCAGTGTGTAGTTAAAGTTGCCCGTGAGTATGGAGTTAGATTGAATGGACAGTCTCCCGTAGATATAAATACATGTTGTGGATTTCCTGGGTCATGCAGGGGGATCTGTAGCATGAAATGATATAATATGACCCTTTGCCTATGGTAATTTAAATGTGGAGAATCTCAAGTGCATTGAACTGATTGGCCAAATTTGAGGTATGCATGTTTTTAATATAAATCGAGACATCTCCAGCTTTTATCCCTTTTTGTGCAGTAGATGGTCTAAATGTGTGGAAAAGTATTGTAACCCTGTGCTGCTGAGGTGCTTTCTCAGCTTAAACCAAGTTTATGAAACTGCACAAATGTCTACATTCTCCTGCGTGAGGAGAGCCTGCAGATGATGATGTTTATTGTTTAGACTTCTCGCAGTGAGCAGTAACACATTTATATGTTCTTGTGTTGGTTTTGCTATGTTGGAAGTTTTATCAGACTGTTAATGCATAAAAAGGGCACCATGGTGGAGGACAAGGTTATCCAATATATGAAACCTAAAGGGGACAGATGTAAACTATCTTTGGCAAAGCAACATGGTCTATCTACCAATATCATACCAGGATAATAAATATTGTACCCCTTTTGAATCACACCAAAAACTAAGCCAATTGCTAAAGTTAATTTTCTTCTGTTTTATTGTGGAATCATCCTTGAAGAATGTAGAATACTGCTCAGTGTTAGGTACATACCAACGTGGGGCACAGAGTCTGGGATCTCCACCATGTCTCTTTTCATATAGTCCAGGAGGTATGTTTCTGGTCACTTACACCCACATAGACTGTGATTAAGTCATACAGGTACTCATGTTTCAATAACCTCAGTGCATGTGTGATCTGTCAGATCGTGGACCCTTATATGCAACTGACCATGACTATCTCCTTACTCAGCCTGGTGAGTGTGGCATTTGTCGGTCTCATAGCTTACTTTTCTGACACATGAATATTGAGTTGTGTGTTTGTTTGTTTTATGGGCTTAGGGGTTGAGATGCCCTGAGATGTGGCTGTGTGTGAAGTGTTGGCTATTTTTTTGATAGAGTGCTTTTGTGGTTGCTGGGGATATTTATTTGGGTACAACATCTGGAAAGCCTTTGGGGTTTAGGAAGATTACATTTAAGAACCTCAGCATATAGGAATATTACATGCCTGATTCAAAGTATGTGCAGAGGGTATCTTTCTGACTAAGACTGTATGGTACAATGGTGAAACCACTGCATAAAGTAAAGTTGTAATATGTACAGCATTCCTCTCAAACTGGAAACATCAAAAATCTGGACAAAGACCCAAGAAAATAGGTACAAATTTGTATGCTGATTAACATAAAATTTGCATACATACTTATGTAACCCCACCCACTCCAGTGGAATTGTGGGATGCCAACTTTCAAATGCAAACTGAAGAACAGACAACCAAAATATGGCCAAAGACTCAGAGGCCCAGACCAATGTCGCATTACTTGGCTATTTCACCCCATTTACCATAAACACTAATGTGCATACTGCTTTATTCTACAACGATTGTTTATATTTCATTTAAAACTTTTATTTTACATTTTATACCACAAACACTAAAATACATCTGCTAAACAAAGTAGTACAGTCTCAATGAAAATAGACTTAGCATTAAAACTTCTCTGCCCTTGAAAGTAAACTCACATTCAATGAAATAGCATTGAAACCCACATTCAAAGAAAATATGATATACGAACACCAATACGCAATCAAGAAACAGAAGTTGGATAATGCTTTAGCTAAACATTCTTGTATTAACCAAGAGCACACCTTTAAATTCATTATTATAGATCAAGTAAAGGTTGATAGTAGAGGAGGGCCCAGACCATTCAAACTAGAGTAACTCGAACTAAACTGGCAGGTCAGACTTAATGCTTGTTACCCACCAGGGCTGAACAAGACTTGTTCTATTAGTAGTATCTTAAGACTAAAAAGTCTAAAAAAGTGAAGTCAGGATGGCTTAGGGTATAGGCTATTCCACACTCATTGTTTACTTCAGTATAGAGAGTATTTACTGACACTTTATAATAGAAGTACCAGTGGATCCTTTTGTTCTACCTTATTAGCTTTGAATTATAACTGGTCTTATAAGTTATAGAATATAACTGTCTGATGTCTTTCTACACCAACATTGATAAATATTTATATCATTATAACTTACATTTGCTTTTGTTACATTTTATATGTTACAGTTTTTGTATGTATAAAGTTGCTGCAGTATTGGTTTATCCTTTTTTAACTTGTTTAGGTTTATTGTTACTGCGCCTTTTAGTTTTCCAGTTCGGTTAATTAATGATCAGCTGTGCTTATAAAAGGAGACTTTTTTAAATTCATGGTTACAACGTTTCTGATGAAGCTGATTGAAGCAAGCAAAAAGCGCTTAAAACATTTCAATAAACCATTATTTTTTTACGTTGCCTTTGTAAAGATTTCTACCACTTGACTTTGTGTTCCGAGTGGATTTACAGTGTTGTTGTACAACTTTGGAGGATACTAGCATGCTGGACTTGTGTCTTAATCTTTCTGAATTTTGACTTGAAGTTCTCTCTTCTCTATTAGTGTGTGAGCAAGTGAGAGTGAGTGAAACCAATCATTGCCACATGAATGCATGCACTAATACTAGTAGCACCACTGTCTGTCTAATAGTAATATAACCATTAAGGAATTAACAAATAGCTTGGCTGCATGTGTGGTGTCCTTGTATAAACAAGCACAGCGCTACACACCCCCTGAAGCCCTCAGCCATATTCTGATAGGCTGGCAGGCTGCACACGATGCTGACATCATCGTGCATGCCCCGCACGTGATGATGTCAGCAAAAATTTGGAGAGAGAGGGGAAAAAAAAGACCGGGAAATTTGAAAATGAAAGGAGCCACACATGAATTCATGGCACCCCATTATTTTGACATCAAAACCGGTAAAAGCCAACTAATTCAGTATGGTTGAGAGGTATGATGTACAGCATGGATTAAGGTTAGACACACTGCAATATTCTGCTAAATAAGTCACTTTATAACAAGTTGAATTTATGATCAGACATTAATCACTGTACTGTAGTGTAGGGGAGTGGAAACAACTAAAGAGTGGAAAATGAGACAAGGAAGTATGCAGGGATGACAAATTGCTACTGGATTGTGTAACCAGGCTAAAGCCACTGTCAGACTGATTGTGTGTGAGGAGAAAGAGCCTCACAAACTAAGTTTGTGTGTTAGAAGGCACAAGTAAATTAACTATTTGGAATGCTGGTGGCTGGTGATAGAGTCTGTAACATGTTGGAATCTCTGAAAACTGAAGATGCTGATGTGGTACAATGTATGATTGCCACAAGTACTGAGAAGGAAGCTGAGATGGGCACTCGGGTATAGTGCAGAGGTTATGGTCAGTGTGAGCTCCATGCACTGCCAAGCTAGTGGTAATGAGTGCATTGTTATAGAGTGGTTTGCAATGTTGGTCATTCAGGAGTTCTTGGTATATGCCACCAGGTCATCCAAAACCAGCAACAGCTGAGGAGTTCAAGTGTCCTACACCACCACTTCCTGTATAGAGTTGAACTATGATAAATGATTCTGCAGCCGTGACCCCTAATGAACATCTGTAGTCCCTACTGTGCTCTCATTTTATGTAAATGATAAAAGATGTATAAATGGCAGATATTTTCAACATTTGAGAGCTGTACCTTGCTCAAGTTATACCCTGGAAAGTTCGTAAGCAGAGCAGCAAAGAAAAAAATGTGCTCTCAAATGATGAAAATCAAAAAAAAATTCTCAGATTGTGTAATTATAGCAAGGAACTTCTACCAGCTCCTTACTGCAGGTACAAACATCTAAGGACATGTTGTCTAGCATTTAAATGATTATCAGATTGAACACAGATGGCTCTGACACTGTGGATGTTTTGCCATTGTATGTGAGGAATTTATGGAAGCGTCCAAGTACTGCAAGTCAGACAACATTACATACAATGCCCAATAGCTTTACTTTTTTTTTTTTTTTAATATAATAGTAATATATATATATATATATATATATATATATATATATATATATATATATATATATGCTGCAACTGTTATTTTTCTTGTGGACAAGAAGTCTGAATAAGTGCCTTTTTCAAGGACTGAACACATCAGACAGATAATTGTCTGCTTAGAATAAGGCAAATAAAGCTATACTCATCAAAATGCTCAATCATTAGGCAACACTGAAGTAGTACGACGGAATGCATTTTCAATTCCTTTATAATAAGAGAAGTCACTATATTGCCAAGCTATCTGAGTACTCTGCAAAACTAAATTATGAGGAACTAGAGCAGCAGTCCGTGCATACAATTACACTAAGATGCATAAGCAAGTGTCCAATTTTTATGTGTGGTTAAATCAAAACATTAATAGTTTGCAGGCAGACTTGCTAACTGACAAGTGATCATTGAAGGTGATATCAACTGTTTGATCTTGCTTCCCAGCTTGAAAATCTGCAAGTGGTAAACAGAAAGTCATTGTTTTTGTGATTTCTATGTGTGGTCCAGAGTGAATCACTTTCTGTGCTGTTTTCTCTTTTTTTTCCATAGTTGTGTGATAAGGGAGTCAGTTTATCTAAGCAATGGGGTGTGAGGATGTAAATGCATACTTTCTTTTTTTGTTTTTATTGTTATGATTAAGATGAGCTGAAATTATATAATTGCACCCTTGCCATGTTGAGACTTGGTGAAATATAGGAGAACCAAATCTGTATCATGATTATCTTCCTGTTGTGGCTGGAGACTTAAAGTATGCTGTAATAGCTCCTACCAGTTATGATTCCAGTGTGGAACACAGACCACTGTTATGTGCATCAAGCAGTCAAAATGTGGAACATTCTATTTTTGGCTGCGCCATTTCATGGTGCATATGTGAAACTGTCTTACAGCTAAATGTAGATCGTTAAAAATTACGTATTAGTGAATAGTGCATTCTGTGTTCTGGTAGCCAATTATTCTATACAGTGTCTTCTCTTAATATAAAGGAATTGCATATGCAAAATTGTAATTCAGGGCAGCAGTTTACGTTATAGTATACAAACAGCACTATAAACAACTACATTAAATGGCTATATTAAAATAGTACTTTGTGCATTGGTAACCTATTGCAAATTATGGTGCTTGCTTATTATCGCAACCAGATTCTTCACTACTCGCTGTTGATCTTTTCTGGCAGCCCTTCAAGCTATTGTTTTGTTTGGGAAACCATTTACAACACTATAGCAGGCTTCTGAAAACATGTTTTAAACTGTATGATTCTTCTTCATCCTCTTTTTTTTATTTCTGTTTTTGGTTCTAAGTGAAGTACATATGTATATTTTTATCAACTTTTTATTAATAGTAAATGCTTCAGTTCTCAGACATGTACATTTTCCTTATTTTTGCAGAATGTCCTGATGCTTACCTCATATTTTTTAGGTTATTCCTAATAAAATGTTGGGTTTTGTGACAGTCATTGAGGACTGAAGTCCTTCAATAATGACATATCTTTGAATGTACACTTCATATCATTCAAGAAAATGCATGCTAAAACAAACCATGTAATTCTAGCAACTTTCCAAGTTTATATGAGCAATGTTTACAAATCTGTCTCTAATTTTTTACTATCTACTTTGTCCCCCTCCATTATTTTTGTTTTGGTCCACATTTCTTGAACTCGGAGGTTTTGAGATATGTGTAACACTCCTAAAAACATACCGATATTCAGCAAAAATAGAAAATACTTTTGATGTAGCTCGTTGAAGTTCTAGCTCCAGATGACATTACAGTTTGCGGGTCTGCCAGCATCTTTCTTTCTTTTTTAAGAAATATATTTTTATTTTGATATAAGCAATGATTAAGTACACGAGGTGTAACAACAATTAAAAGCTTGCCATGATCAAACAATGTTACCTAACAAGTGGAAGCCTAAGTAAACTGAAAGCAAAGTTGAATATGAATAGGATTTTCAGTAGGAGAATAATGAGCATACAGTGCCACTTGCATGGCGAGTAACGTAACATTTTAAAACATGATTATGTTTTCAATATCCAAATAATTTGTGTTATAAACATTACATCATAAAAAACATGGATTTTCTTTCCCAAACAAAATGATAGCTTGAAGACCTACCAGAAAATTTCAGCAGTGAGTCATTTAGTTTAGAATCTGATTGCAATAATACATATGTACCTAAATTATATACATTGTTTGCAGAATAGTTTCAACTAATTTCACATGCTCTCATTTCTATCTCAAAGTCTTTCAATTTGTCACTATTACAAACTCAAAGGCAATGCTGACATGATGCTATAGACACTTAAGTGCATAATCAATGTTGTATGATGTTGTTACTTTCTTAGCCTTTTTCTTGGCTATTTAACATCATACCAGTGTTCTGGTATTCATTTATTTTAATCACTAATAAAAAGTTCAATGGTTTTAGGCTAGACAATTGGCATCATTCACTTCTCCACAAAGCTGTAAGCCTTTCATCTTCTGCACTGGAATGTGTCAAGTAAAGTCATCATCCTTTACTTGAAATGTCAGTTTCCATAGCCATGCAGGTCTTCAGACTCTGAACCCAGTATATATAAACATAGGAGATGAGCTCATGTCCAGTCTATGTGGTTTTCCTGTCTTCAAGTTGATATGGCATAACCTCATCTAATAACTGTTCAGCATCATCAATGTTTACACCCGCTCCCACAAGTGACAATAATGACAAGTTTGGAAGTATTTTCAGCCTCTTTACTGGGTTAAGAAGACACACAGCATTCTTTAATAAATGATCTTGAATTGGAAACTTCTTAACAGCAGCATAAAACCCTGCAACATTTTGTCCTCCTAATGGCTAGTCATATACTGACCTGCAGGCCAAAGTGTAGCTCTGGTTGGGCAGAATACAGCCGCCGTCATATAGAATAGATGCATCATTGTTTGAATCAGTTAGACAGCAGCTGCAGGTCTCAACAGTCTGCCAGCGTGCTGCTTCATTAATTTATGTACAGTGATATGCAGAGACAGCAGCTGGCTTTCACTACTTGGAAAGTGCGTGTTGAGCTATAATAAAGCTCTAATGCATATTTCAGAAAGACAAAAATGATGTACTTCTCATGACATTGGAAGTGATCACATATAAAGTTCACTGTTACAGATCTTGGTTCTGCAAATGAAAAGCACAAAACAAGAACAGATCAAAGTCCAGAATTCTGTTAGTGACCTTTCTAAAACGCATCCGTCTAGTAATTGCATGTCTAGTAATATTGAAAACATCAATGTCTGTAAGTAAATGCAATTAGATTTCTGTGCAGCCAGTACAGAATATTAAGCCTATGAGATAACAATAAGTTCCTTAATACAGCCCAGTGTTTGAGTGCTTCAGCCTCCAGTTGTCAACTGGGCGACTCTAATCTAGTCACTTAAAAAGAGAATGCTCATGGGTCGACTCTGAAAAGATATTGCTTATGTCCAGTGTGCTTACCTAGTAAATTAATTAATTAATTGATTAATTAAAATAAAATAAAGAAAGGAAACAACTTCTGCTCTTTTCTTGCTTTGGATTTGAAATGGCTCGCCTTTCCAAAGGAAAGTACAGCATTTTGACACTAACTTTATTGAAAAGATGTGACAAGTAGCAAAGGTGCCACATGTTAATAATTGAGAACTTTCTGTTTTAAACAAAATGCAACAGAATTATACTTCCCTAAGACTATAAACTACATACTCTTATTTACACATAACTGTGACGTCTGCTCTGCCGATCCAACAGAATGCACACTTCAGTCTATGCATTGTTAGACATGGCACTCAGATGTATTTGGCCTTCCTGTTTGCAAGACTCTGCTGCTCCTTTTCTTTTTCTGTGGAGACTTATTAGTATCCATGTCCCCATCAACTTGATTTAAGCAGTCTGTGTCTTGCAGTTTTGAGGTTCACTTAATGACTCATCATAATAACTTACTTAAAGACAGGAGAAGCTCATAATCATAATACGTTATGTAAAGAAAGGAAAAGTTCAAATCAAATAATGGAGCTTGGAACAGCCAAGTACTGATGTTGATAAGATATTTGAACAAACAGCCACTGGAGAATCATTACATCATATTACATGTGGACCATATTCAGAGTCATCCTTTCTATGTAGATACAAGAATTAAGACAAAATGAACAGTGAGGTAAGACAACCCAAAAGCTCATGCATGACTCACATAACACTGTGTGTGACCATAATCCTGTAAAAAAATCAGACTCCAGAACTGCTCCTTTATAAAAATATTAATGTACAAATGCAAATGTGATACTAATTCTATAGTAAAAATATTAAAACAGATGAGATACAACTCTAGACCCCCCCCCCCCCCAGCAAGGGAATTAGCATTATATTCTCCAGAGCTTATCCAAAACACTGGATAGTTGCTGCTTGAGCTCTGACCCCTGCTGCACTGTCTGCACCTGCTCTAATTACTTTTGCTATGACTTCTCCTCCTCCTCTATTCCCTCCTGCTCTGAATGCTTTTGCTTTGACTCCACATCTGGCTCTGTCTCCTCCTGCTCTGACTCCTCCTCCTCCTGCTATGATTCCTGTTCTGTCTCCTCCTGCTCCTCTGACTCCTCCTACACTTACTTCTGCTCCTCTTTGATCCTTTTAATTACCAAGAAGGCTTCCATGGTTATGTCCAGGTCTTGTCCTCTGTGACACTGTGATGAATGTTGAAGTCTGACTGCACCCATAAAATGATGTTTGTTACTCCTCTGTCTCTATGTGCCTCTACTATAATACTTGCAGTCCTCCACACTCAATGTAGATGGTGCTCGCCTAACTCAAGTACTGGAGAAGAGGTGAGGGTATGACTTTCATCATTGTAAGCAATGCTTATTCTAATTCTAGAGCAAGAAACCTAAAGTCTACTCAACAACTTCCTCCAAAAATATAGCATAATCATGTAACCACAGGAAATGGCAAACATACTTTGCAGAACACTTTGGGGAAATGAACCATAAAGCACACTAGCAGAAATAAATTAACAACCATGGCAAATGTACCTGCAGATTAGAGTAACATAAGAAAAGAAAAGACAATATCATTTGACCAGAATACATCTGGTGGTTTTCTATTAAAAACAGCAAAACTGAACTCTAGATTTTTATTGGTCACATGTCAAAGGGCTCTGTGGTAACTACAAAGGCTCTAACTACTAAGGCTGTGCTAACTACAAAGACTCTGAGGAACACTTGACTTTTATTTGGACTAGTATTTTTTTATTTTAAGTAGGACAGTGGCTCCAGATAGTTACATATATACCTTGCACTTTGGGTTAACACTACTTCAATAGGAGATATCAAAGATGAATGCTCTACAAAAAAGTACACATCTAGTACAATAGTGATTATGTTACTTTTCATTTCAGTCAGTGTATAAATCAACTTGGCACAAAACTTGTAACAAATAAATAAATCACAGCATAAATGGTGAAATCATAAAAATTATATCATTATAAATTTGCTGTTGGGATTTCAACCATGAGGAGTCTGCCAACATCAGAAAGCCATATTCTGTAGATCACCTAGTTCTGACAAGCATAGCTTATGACATTAGCAATGACTGTTGCTAGGGGGGCTAATTTATGATTGTAAGCATTACAAAATTACACTTTTTTTATCATACCAGGAAGATCAGAGGCACTGAATTATTACTGTAAGTTAATGTGAATAACTAATCTAGCTTAAGCTGCCAAACTTCACAAAAAGTATGTTTTCTTAATAATCAGGCTTTCCAAATTCTGTTTATATCAGTTTGTGCAGAAAAAATAGAACATGTAATGTACCACTACACAACTCCCTGATATGAGCCACCACTGGACAACACATACTGTAGCGTTTGATCTAATTGGGTCAAATATGTCAAAGAATGTTTCCTTATTAGAAAAGAAAAGATCAAAATGTGGGTTCAGGTTGCTTGTACTTCATGACACACTAAGATGAAACCATTAAAAAAAACTTAAAGAGTGTCCAATTCTAGACCAAATTATGTCATAAAGACAGATGTTTATTACATACACATTGGGCAGGATTCACGAAGCCTCCGTGTAAGAGTTGCAAGGCTTTCACGGAGGTTGCAGTTAAAAGGTGTGATGTCAGCATGTCATGCATATGCATGAGGGCATGCTGAATCACACCTAAGGCTAACACGGTCCGTGGAAGACAGTAGGGGGCATGTCCGTAGGCCGAGCCCTGTAAACGGACATGCCCCCAGAAGAGTAAAAGTCTCGAAAGTGAACCCCCATGACAGAGCCTGTGTAAATGTGAATAAACACAACACAACACATGCCCCCACAGACTACGAACATAAAATGTACAAATGAACATCTTATAATTGTTTTCAAATTGCAAAGATGTTTGCCCGTGAGTGCGCTCGTTTGCGCGGGCATGCCTGTAGCTTAGCCACAGTTAGCAGTCAGTGGAAAAGCATATAAGAACTAAATATGCAAAGTAAGCCAACAAGCAATAGCGTAGCGGTAGAGACATCGGCTGAAGAGCAGGCAGCCATGGTTCGAGCCCCCACAACATCAATTTTTATTTTTAGTGAAATAAGCACGAAACAAGTCCCTGACATATATGTACACATATAAAATTATATTTTATGTAAAATGTAATGAAATGGGCCATATGTTTTGAAGAAATGTGAGATAACAAAATAAAAAAATATGTCAGATGTGCCTATAGCTGAGCTACAGTCTAACAAGTTGAGTACATCTGCCTGTAGGTGAGCAGTGTTTTAACAGGTATAAAATGAGTGCCTGTAGGTGAGCAGTGGTTTAACAGGTGTAAAATGAGTGTCCGTAGGTGAGCAGTGGTTAAACAGGTGCAAAATGAGTGCCCGGGGTTGAGCAGTGGTTTAACACACTGAAACTGTGTGCCCATAGCTGAGCTGAGTGTAATACGCGTGCTGACAGCCAAATGATGCGTAAACCAGCGTAACCCATTTGCGCGGAGCTGCGCACCGTGCCAACAAGCTAACCGACGGGCAACATTGAGCAAGCTGTTACAAAACTGCCTTTACACAGACACACCTCCTAGCCTGTGTAGACAGTCATAAAATATAAAAAGTAGTGGCCAGGTTCGAACCCAGGATACCATGCACCACAGTCAAGGCACTGAACCACTAAGCCATGACAGTTGTACTTAGAAATGCAATAATAGCATATATATAGGAATGAATAGAAAGAGGAGCATGACAAAGCAGGTTTTGTGAAGCTGATACAATTCCAAAATGGCCAATCACAGATAAGTGCATGAAAATCGGCATATATAAGCCCCATAGGTGGGAATACACAGCATAACCAATTGTAGAACCGACTTGCAGCCAGAATGTCAGGTGTAGGTGAGGGTAGTTGCTTTCGAGCACAGAGGTGGGACATTGAGGAGTCCAAATATATGGTTTGGCTCCTTGTCCACAATCATGAGGCCCAACTCCTGCAGGGCCAGGTCCTGTGGGGAGCATATAGGGCTGAGGCATGGGACCGGTTGGCTCATGATCTCACCAGTGCCACAGGGATACCAAGGACTGGTGAGCAGGTCCATCACCACCATGCGGACCTGAAGAGACGGAAGCAGGACCAACTGAACCATTGGATCTGGGAGGCCCGGCAAATGCCCAATGTCCCACTACTGAGTAAGTTACATGTAATTATTTATGTAAGAAATTAACCTAGCTGATATTATGGAGATGTGTATTCCAATATTACTTTATTTATATTACAGCTGCAGGTGTCCATTCTGTGAACCGTAGAGCCTATGGCAATAGGCTGGCATGGTTGCGCCACCAGGCAGGTCAGTAATCCTCTCCCTGTGACTGTAAATAAATATATAAGTATGACAGTTAGCAAAAGAGTGCAGTGTAGTCACTAATTAATAAATTGTGCAAGTAACAGTGTAAGAGGGTTTGCAAGTATTGCTTGATTACAAAAGTGTGATGCAGTCTGTAATCCAAACATAAAAAGGAAACAAGTCTGAAATAAAGATGTCCCACCTGTAATATAATAGTACATAACCTGCAGCAGGCTGAAAAGTACAGCTGCAGAAGCTGAGCAAAACACATGTGTGAAATATATCCCTGTTGAAATACAGAAACATGACAAAAGTGAGACTGTTGGAAAGGATTGTTATAACTACAGGTAAAACATGTCAATAAAGCCTAGAATTAAGTACCATCCTGAATTGTAAAAATAAAATAAGTGAGAGAGTGTGAGAAAGAGTTATGAATCCACCAATAAAGTAGTAATAACTCCTGAATAAAGTATACTGCAGTTAGTACAGAATGAAATGAATGTGACAGGCAGAACCAAACATTAACATGTGTTGAAAATGTTACCACAGCTGGAATGTGTATCCCAAAATCTGGATATGTTGCTCTCAGTCTGCAATATGCGGATAGTATGGTTGTCTGAAATACCAAACATCCACAGTTGTCTATAGCTATATAAAGCAAATGTAGCAGGATGATGTAGCTGAACAGAGCCAGATATGAATGTGTATGAATAAAAATGAAAATGTATATTGATGTAGCAGTAACATTCCTATCACCAACTTGAAGTAGTTATCACATAGGAAACTGTAGGCAGAACTGTAGTGTGTATATATCTGCAGCTATTAGAAATGTACAGCATATGTATTGGTATTTGAAGTTGTTAATTAAATTTTCTTCACCCTACCCTATAACCACATATAATCCATTCCACGTGAAATTGGTATGTGCAATCACAATTAACACCCCTGGACATTTGTCCTGTTGGTTCATACATATTTGCATGTACGTTGATGCATCTGCCCTGTTCATACATCCAAACCTGATGGCCTGTTGCCATCAATCAACCCTGCATGTTGTTGGACTGTGTATTGCTGTTCAAAATATGCATGTGTTATGCTTGCTGTTCAATGGTTTGAATATCTGGGTGTTTGGTTAATGGGAATACTAATGCATGCTGTTACAACTAATTGTGAATGGTATTGTATGTTACTAACCCAAACTGTCATGACATAATGCAAAACATAGGATGACAGGGAAGGCGGGTTCCAGCAGACCCACCTCTCCCTCCTCAGCTGGCGAGTGCACCTGGCAGTAGTGCACAGGTCGGACCCTCCTCTGGTGGCCCTGTGCCACCTGTGGGTGGAAGCGCTGCAGGGGATGGGGCTTGTCCCCCCTCTGCAAGTGTGGCCGGAGGAGAACATCCACTCACCCTCCGTAATGTCTGGACTGTGGTGCGTAGGGAGATCTGGGAAGCTGTTCTTGGGCCCCTATGCCAGCTTGAGGCACAGGTGGCACAACTAACTGGCGTGCCTGCTTCCTGGCCTACACTGCCCCAAGCACAGCCCCATCCTGGGCAGTGAAGGCACAGTGGCAACTGCCCTTGGGTGGGGATATCAGTTCCACTGTTGCCATCTGTGGGCTCATGGGCTCTAGATATCCAAACATCCGTCCCCGTCAATTGTATAACCCCCCACATGTGTCATACACCGCCCCTGTATGCGTCTTGTTTGTCTTGTCTGTTAACCTACCCAATGTACCTCCCCAGCTATACCGACTTCCTGTACCTGACATACCACTCTCACCTGAAAAAAAAAAAGAAAAAAAAAAAAGGGCACTCTGTACCCACAAAAAATGCCCCATACATAGCTGCCCATTTCGCACACATGTCTGATGAACATGGAAACTGTCAATTACAATTGGCTGTACAACAAGTATTATTGTTGTCCTTACACCTCTCTCAGGGGTGGAAGGTTTCAAATGTCACACCAAAATACAAACATATGCACAGCTGTTGCTGATGAAGAAATGGGCAGCTATGGGCCTTACCTACATCCCTCCTGCAAAACCCAAACTTGTTTCTCTACTGTCTTACCCTCTTTGTGACCCCTTTTTCACCACTTTCCTGTCTCCCCATTTTCATTTCTTTCAAAGAAATTAGCACGGGTGTGCGCAAGAGTAAGCACTTTTAAGCAGTTGTAAGCGGGTGTGTGCAGAGCTAAATGCCAGTGCCCATGCGTGAGCTCCACGCAAACCAGCGCTAACCCAGTTACAACTGCTTAAAAGTGCCTTAGTCACTCTGAATGACAAGGTCTGTAGTCTGCTCAAAAGCAAAATACAATCCCACTGTCAGTCCCGAACCCAGGACCTTGGAAGCAGTAATCTGCATGATTTACCACTAAGCCATGGCTGTTCTATAAGAGCATTGTGCTACAATAAATATATCATGTAATAGTAGGAATGAATGTAAAGGGAATATAGGATGTATAGTACACAAAGCATGTCATGTATATTTACTGTCAAATGTAGTGGATTTCTATAATAGTAGTGTGTGAACAGAAACAGCCATGCTAGTTGGTAGCTAGTAGGCAATAATGTCACTGTAGCACCTTGCAAGCCACACACATACTCACAGCAGGATAATCACTGCCCATACCCCACAACCTCTTACAGCAACACATCTGGACTAAGTAATAAAAAATGTGGAGCAAAGGCCCAAAAACAGGGACACATTCCAAATATTGCTCCAACAAACATAGACAGTTGAGAGAGTAACAGGTTTTGGATTATGTTTGGAAGGGTATGAAGTCTGAAACTGAAATGTTTGTCACTATAGTCTGACTTGAGCCCAGAGTGATTTGCTAGAAAAAGCTGTTTATGAGATATGGACCAAAATATGAGGCAAAATTTGGACATCATGAAAATATCTGTACACTTGAGAGGTCTGACACTGCCATATTTGAATAGTTAAGAGCCTAGACATAGCAACAGTGACTGAGTTACAGGGATGGCCCACAGACTCCCTGTGGAATGTACAAACAGTAGGCAGAAAGGTGTTACAACACATGCAATGGTAACTATGAAGTACTGAAAGTATGCACCACTTGCACGTCGGAAAGAGTGTAGTAATACATATGCTCATGCTAACCCACAGTCACAACTGCAGAATACCAGGCAATTTAATGGGTGTACCCCACTGATATGTACCATTCCATGAGGCAGATAAAAGATGCACCTGAGAGTCTCTGAGGCCTGCTCAGCAGCATACTCAAATACCCTAATAGATGTCAAGGCCCACACCATGGCCAGACCACACTGCATGCAGTAACACCCTAGCAGATATAGCAAGCATTCCAATGTGTGAATGTACATGGAAAATAGGAAAGCCACAGCAACACACTACAGTCAAGACACCTAGCAGGCATACAAGTAGTGAATGTAAAGGGCAAATATTGAAGCCATAGCAACAAAGTGCAAGAGCCACTGCTATATACCAGTTACACCACATGTCCCACAGGAAAACACCCACACCCACATTAACAGTAGTAGTAGTAGTCTTAGGTGTCAGTGTACATACACATTTAGTACAGGAAACTGGAGAAATGAATGGAGAAATGTTAATCTACAACACAGCCAGAAATATGAGAGAGATACTAATCTTTACACTCACAGAACAGTGTCCACAGCATACCAGCATGGTCCCTGCCCTTAAACTCTGAAAGGGCTATGCCTATCTCACATACCTTTTTATAGCACTGTCCTGGAATCACAGTGAGAACTGCAATCAGTACACAATTGGCTGCATGCAATTAGCAAATGCTGGCTAACAATTGGTGCAGAGGCCATCACATGGACATATGCAGACACTTACAAAAGCATGCTGTACTCCCAGTCCACACATGCAATACTTTCATTGCACCCTGTGGAGGTAGGGAGAGAGAGAGAGAGAGAGAGAGAGAGAGAGAAAAAAAAAAACATACACAAACAAAAACAGTCATCAAAACCCACTCGAAAGCTGCCAACTGCCAACTGGAGCAGCAGCAGGACACCAAACCAAACGGCAACACAAGCAGCTGTGACAAACACAGGTAATGTAAAGTAATACTTTAAAAGTCTACATACTGTGAACCCTCCATATGTGTCATTGGTCTCTATCCATATGTATATGAAGATGTGCATAGGGCAGGGAACATACAGCAACTATCAGTGAAGGCTGTACATACATATGTATGTGAGGGCATCTATGTGCACATATCAATGTAGGTTGAATGTAGGTTGTAGTGCAATGTACAAAGTAGATTTCACAGTTATGTATGTTTAGCAGTATGTTAGTGTGTGTATACAGTTTTGTAAACAAACATGTTGATATACTTATCTATCATATGGATACGTATGTATGTCAATATATGTATGTATGTAGATATATATATATATATATATATATATATATATATATATATATATATATATATATATATAATATGCATATATGTATACATACATAGAGAGGGATGTAGGAATACATAGACAGATGTAGATAGATAGAATATGTAGAAACATATATATGTAATACACACATACAGATATAGATATATGTAGATACATATACATAGACAGACAGATCTGACTATCTACAGATATGACTGTATATGACGATCTCACACTCCCCCTGTCCCACCCCCTCTGTCACTCTCACCCCCTCTCTGTCACACACCACCTCTCTTCATATCTATAGCAATATATGTACATCGATATATATATGTGTATATGTATACAGACATATATATATATATATATATATATATATATATATATATATATATATATATATATATATATATATATATATACATATCTATACATATAGATATATAATATACATATATATATATAGAGAGAGAGAGACAGATGTATATATATTCTGAGTGAGGCACATGTGTACAGATGTATTGCAACAGGTGCCTGGTGACAAAGGCATGGAGTGAACACCAGTGTCAAAACTGGAATACCATACCACATTTCAAATCACCTACATCAGTAACCACCAGATATGTGATTGGCTGCCCACCACTGCATGTGTCAGGGGTGAACAGGGTCATAAATGTGTACAATAGTCCCCCCAATGATAGTCACAGTGGCACACTATTCCTGGAATACATGCACATGGTATGTGTCAGCAAACATGGTGTGTCAGCTATAGACATGTAGGTCAGTGTACCCCTCCACACCACACAATTGCTGCCACAGTATGTACCTCACATGACAGCTACAGATATGGAGAAGGACACAGTGACATGTACGACACTGTGACAATGCACTCAAACACATTACCAATGCACAGTGACTGACAACACCACAGAGTACACACATACTACCCACATAGAGGTTACCACTCCTGGATTTACATACTTAAGTCACACCCATGACAGATGTCCAACAACCATAGTAACACCTCACACCATCCACAACCTAAATGACTGCTGTGTGTCATCCTTGACACCACAGTAGAGAGCACATGGTGGAGGTACAGGTTCCTACCCACAGATAAGACATACCCTGCAATAAACCACACAGCGTTAAGAAGCAAGACTCCCCATGAGTACATGTCACACATACCCCTGCTGAATGTTAGATAGATAGGTAATATGCTATATGAGTCACCCTGTGTAACTGTTTGACAGGAGCAGGTACCATCACATCACATGTGTCACAATGGTCAGGGTAGCAGAACAGTATGCTGCTGTAGTCCCAGGGGCAATAGCATATTGTATTGTATTGTATTGTGTTGTATTGTATTGGTATGTAGAGGTGCCTCCTTCATGGAGTGGAACCACTGCTGCTGTACGCCAGTGTACAGGTACATATCCTGTAGTCAGGCTAGTGTTACATAGCACTTCTATATGTGTGTTTAGCTCCTCTTGGAGTTCATGTAGCATGCAACCGGGGATACCATTAGGTCCCATTGATGCTGTGTTTTCTGCTTTTCTGAAGGTGGCTCTCACCTGGACATCTGTGATGACAGGGAGGTTACATTCAGCTGGGATAAGTATGTCTTAGTTTGGGGTAGAGGAAGGGGGGAAACTTGCACTGAACCTGTCTGCCACAATGTTGCCAATATCTGTGGGTTCAGTGAATTATTTGTTGTTGTGTACTAACTATGAGCATATTGGAGGGTTTCTGACCAGGTTTCTAACTTAACTGAAGAAGGCCTTGTGGCTATCTGTAGTATCCCCGGTGAATTCCCTTTCAAAGTTGCCCATGGAAGTTTGTACGAGAGAAAATAACTCTTTACTAGTGCTGATCAGACATGCCTTCCCTTTATGGAATTATGCTCTGTCTTGTAGTAGCTTCCATTATTGTTATACAATCTGTCTATGGCTGGGGTCCACCAGACAGGATGCTTTCCCTTTGTGGAGAATGTCTTGGTCTTATATGGGATTGCATGATCCAGCATTGTGGGTTGTGTCTTTCACTGGCCCATTGGGCTTAAAGGATACCATCTCAGTGTTACAAAGTGTAAAGTTTGCATTTGAAATGTTATTCACTGTTGTCATTTGTGCTGGTGGTGGAGGTGGGATATGTATATCCAGGACAATTAGTTTGTGGTCAGATCACAGTAGTTGATGATGTACCCCATACAAGTACCTCGATACAAACCCCCAGAGTAAGGATGTGCTTTGGACCTGAATCAGTGTTCTGACTGCTGGGGTTTGGTAGTATGTCGTATGGAGTGTGCCAGGTACTGTTGCACAGTTGTTGGCTGAGCACTGATACCTGGCCATTTACATGTGTATCCACCAATAGACAGACATATGCTATATATGTGAGATATGTTGTATCACAACAGTCGAGTAGCATGTGTAGTATGTGTTCCAAAGTCTGCTGACATATTTTGCTGATATCATGTTATTTCCTTTTTCAGGACCATGGCTCACCAGCGCAATCCAGCGTTCTCTGCAGCTGAGGATGAGGAAATACACCAGAGCCTGGTGCGGGATTATGCAATACTCTTTTCCCGCACCAGCCAGAATCAGCAAGAGAAGGCTGCACTGTGGCAAGACGTGGTCCGTCGGGTAAATGACATAGGCACGCATAATAGGACATATGAGCAGGTACGACATCACTGCAGTGATTTAATCAGAAATGTCCATCAGCGTGCGTCGGATATCCACAGGCAACAGGTTGCCACAGGTGGTGGGGTGGCTACACATCCCCCACTCACCAGACTGGAGGGACTACTCATAAGTGTTGTGGCTCCAGCCCGCCAACAACAACAGCAGCAGACCTGCATTATGATGGAGGCTGGAGCCACACAGCACCAAGACTATGAGCGTGCAGGTAAATGCCATATGTGTAGTTGACTGTTGTGTACACTGGTAGTTAATGCATGTGTGAGGTGTGTCCTTGTTTTGTAGCTGTCATCATAGTATTTAATGTGCAAGTGTGATATTCTCAATATCAGCAGCTGACCTGTGAAAGGCAACTGTTGTACTACTGACCTGTATCATACTCAGTAACAATGTCACAGTTGTGCCCACTGACATTAATTTCCTCACTTCTGCAGGTCCCTCCGGTGTAACAGCAATGCAGCCTATCCATGCTGGTGAGTGTGTATTAACAATACCTTTAATAGTCTTGATAGTAATAGTAATATTAGGCTCACTTAGTAGTGCTCTGTGTATGCATGCAGGTGTGTCTGTGTGTTGATATCTTGCATACTGAGTAGTGTGCAACTGTGTGCATGTGTGCACGTGTGCATGTATGCATGTGTGCACCTGTGCACCGGTGCATGTGTGCACCTGTGCACCTGTGCATGTGTGCATGTGTGCACCTGTGCATGCGTGCATGTGTGCACCTGTGCATGTGTGCATGTGTGCACCTGTGCATGTGTGCACCTGTGCATGTGTGCATGTGTGCTTCACTGGTAACATTGTGTAGACATTGTAAACTCTGTTTCCTGTTTCCCTCCCACAGGTTCTGGTGCTGCTCTGGTGTCATGCAGCAGGGAACCTGAATCAGGTGCCACGGGTACTGATAATGATGACATCTGAGTAATGGCACAGGAAGGTGTGCCAGGGTCCATCATTGGTCAGCCAATTCACAGTACACAGCTGTCAACCCCATCAATGCACACAGTCATCCTGCCAATACACCCTTTGTCACCAATGTCCCTAGGTGATGGACAGGATACAGTGGGCATTGACCAGGGTAATGTGGTATCTGTGGCACATGCATCCCCACACAGCAGCCATGGGCATGGCCCTGAGATGGTACCACACAGACAGATGTCCAGGGGTTCTCGTGGGAGCATCCATGGGCGTACTGCCCCTGTCAGACGTGTCCTCAGAGGTCTTACAACCTCAGCTATGTTTCGGGCTGTCATGCAGGCACAGTCACATATGGAACGGTACACCAGACAGGGTCTGAGGGAGCTGACAGCATGTCACACAGCCATGACTGACAGTATGCGTGACATTGTGGCTGCCATCCGTAATTTCACCGATGTCATAGACAGATGTTGTGGGGACATATTAGATCAGTTCCACAACTACATGTCCATGAGCCAGGGCAATGGTGGACAGTTGAGGCATCGATGTGGGCGTAAGCCAGCAACAGCAGCAGCTGGCAGTCATTGTGGATGACAACAGGGCCGCGGCCGCCCCCATAGTGCCAGCAGCAGCCCCAGCAATGCTGGGTCTGTGCTGTCATCAGACCACCCCAGGAGACCATGTGCACGTGGCTCTGGACAGGCCCAACAGGGATCTGTGTCCAGTCAACGAACACCTGCTTCTGATGACAGTACCCAGTCTGGATTGGTACTGGATACGGTCCGTAGCACCCCTGCAAGGCACAGGTACCGTGTCCGTGGCCAGAGACACTGATCTCTATGACCTGGCAGGTACAGTTTGTGCCTGTCCACAAACACCGGTATATGGCAGCCATGACGTGGAACTGTGTGCATCCATACACACATGCACATTAACAACACCTAGGGCTATCACATACACGCACACACTGCATCAACATTGCCCCACCTTGTACTGCTGTCCCTCACCAACACACATACACATACATGTCAATTGGTGGTATCAGTGGCAGACTCAGGCATACCAAGTTCACACCCTGTGCATATGATGAAACTGTGCCACCTCCTGCAATCTGTAACATCAGTGCAGGTACAGGTTAACATGTTGCTGATGCACAGGGCGACTACATAGGCATGTAGTAATAGTATCATGTTGTTAACAGTACTGTGTGCTGACATAATTGTGGGTATATCCCAGCATTTCTGATGCAGTAAGGGTATGATTGTCTTGTACTGTTTTCTACACCCATGGTAAGTACCATAGTGTATCATCTGCACATGTTTGCATACTGGTGGTAAGGATGTCAACAGAAGGCCACATACATAGGTAGCACAGGGGATGAGGTAATGAAAGTATTGATACGCAATGATGGACATGTAAACTGCAAGTGGCATGTTGCCCACACTGGTCTCTGCAATGCGGATGTTTGAGGATGTTGATATGTGTGCAGTACTACACGACTGGTACAGGACACACAGGAGCACCCTAGCACTGCAAGCTCACATCTCATACCATGCTAGACAGCCCCAACACTCAAAACTAACTTTCACAGGAGGGAGAGTCCTCATAAATGTCAGGGATACTGTGGTGGCAGTACAGGTAGCATACATCCTAATAAGTATGGAACCACTGAGTGAAGGCTGTTATTTGACAATGTGTATTACTGCAGGGATGAGCACCTGGGTTTCCATCCGGTTATTGTACATCCTGACGGTACATGGTCTGTACACATGTGTGCGCTGAGACTGGACCCTGGCCATCTGACCTGTGTATTTCCATGTACATGTGTATAGTGCCTGCATATTTGCACTGTTACCTACTGGAAGTGGTACAGCACTGTTATCTACTGGAAGTGGTACAGCTTGTTTGTTGTACAATGGACTACATGCAGCCCTGCTTACTGTAGCTTTGTTTGCATGCATGTTTGCTTGCAGTTACCCTGGAACACTGATCCCACCTGCAATGCAGATTTACAGAGCTTCTGTGGACTCCTAGTGACATCTGCATAGCTTACTATATGTATGTCCATGTCTCACTTGACAGAACATCACTGTTTGTTCTGTTCGCATGTACGTTGCCTGTGACACATTGCATATGACTTTCCTGGCATTTGACCATGTGAGCGGTCATATATTCCAGTGCTAACTAATCACAGGCACTACACCCTCACATACTCACCTTCTGTACCTTGTTCCCCATTGGCCCTATGTGCTGTTAATCACCATGGCAATCACAATACTATGGTAGCATGTGCAAAGGTCACTTGTCATTCACCTCTATGGTTCAGTTGTGGAATATGTAAGTCATGTGGCAATGTCACAGCTGCCACATGTACACAGTCAACCCTCTCCCCTACACATGGATGTACAACACATGTATGAGATGCAACCACATAGCCAAACTTGGGACTAAGTGCTCTGAACCCAGTACTGGCATAACCTGCCAGGTGACATGAAATACTACAGTGCCTACAATACCAGTCTGATGTAGACCTACACTGACAGCAATCAAACCACATGAACACACTGGGGCATTCGTGGAGCCTCAGAATAGCATCCTGTCTGAGCAGCAGACACCTCTGCAGCTGGCACACAGGCATATGTTAAGTCAGAACACAGCACGTGCAACACATAGCACACAAATCCTGTGTGCCAAACAGTCACAGCCTGTACAGCTAGACAACATACCTGCTACAGTTGTGTTAGGTACCTTTATTGTCCACTACAGTGAGGTCCTGCTCACTAGGCTGGACGAGGTGAAGGTCACAGTGATATGCCCGTGGGGCACTATGGTCCGCCACATAACACAAGCATACAGGTCAGTCAGAGGCATGGACACATATGACTCAGTCATTGTCCATGCCACTATGGCTGACCTGTGATGTACCTCCCTGGACTACATGATAGGGAACATAGAAGGGCTCTCTGAGCATGTGGCGCAGGCTGGTATGACCCTGACCTTGGTTGGCATCATACCTTCACCAAGAATGCTGAAGTATTACTGAATGCTGATGAATTACTGTAGCTACAACACCCTAGCTGAAAGGTTCCTAGCATGTAGTCACTGCAATGCTATGGAACAACATGTTACCACTCCCACAACAGGTGAAAACATGCAGCACCTGTTCATCAACAACATGTAGACCATATGCCCCAGACCAGATGTGTATCCCTCGCTGCTAGGATGATACCATATACGACTCACACTGTATATACACATACCACATGCAGCACCCGCACAGAAGACCACAGTCATAATGTTATCCAGTGCAAATACCATGTATTCACATGTGGCAGATGTCAGACATGGGAACTATTGTAGGTCACAGGTACATATGTGTATTTGGCACACACATACATCATCTGTGTCCATTGCCATTGCTGGTTTAATTGATGTCATGCATTATTGTGAACAACAACCCACACACATGGGCATTCTGTGTGACAAAAACACACGTGGCATGTGTGGAATTCAAAGCCATAACTAACTGCGCTATGAAAGTAGTGAGAGATGCAGTAGCAGTGTGTGCTATTTGCATTACTGGGAGATTTGCCTCTTCTACTGTACTTGTAGGGTGCTGACATCATCTCTCTGTAGAGGTTGGAATATGCAGCAGCTGGTGTGTTGTACTGGTTGCCAAAAGGGTCAGTTCTCTCACACATGTATTTGCACACACCCTACTTCCACCCCCCAGGCTGGTATGACCCTGACCTTGGTTGGCATCATACCCTCACCAAGAATGCTGAAGTATTACTGAATGCTGATGAATTACTGTAGCTACAACACCCTAGCTGAAAGGTTCCTAGCATGTAGTCACTGCATTGCTATGGAACAACTTGTTACCACTCCCACAACAGGTGAAACATGCAGACCTGTTCATCAACAACATGTAGACCATATGCCCCAGACCAGATGTGTATCCCTCACTACTAGGATGATACCATATACAACTCACACTGTATATACACATACCACATGCAGCACCCGCACAGAAGACCACAGTCATAATGTTATCCAGTGCAAATACCATGTATTTACATGTGGCAGGTGTCAGACATGGGAACTATTGAAGGTCACAGGTACATATGTGTATTTGGCACACACATACATCATCTGTGTCCATTGCCATTACTGGTTTAATTGATGTCATGCATTATTGTGAACAACAACCCACACACATGGGCATTCTGTGTGACAAAAACACACGTGGCATGTGTGGAATTTAAAGCCATAACTAACTGTGCTATGACAGTAGTGAGAGACGTAGTAGCAGAGCATGCTATTTGCATTACTGGGAGATTTGCCTCTTCTGCTGTGCTTGTAGGGTGCTGACATCATCTCTGTGTAGAGGTTGGAATATGCAGCAGTTGGTGTGTTGTACTGGTTGCCAAAAGGGTCAGTTCTCTCACACATGTATTTGCACACACCCTACTTCCACCCCCCACACACACTTGCAGGATTTAAACCCCTATCTAACTATGTTATGAAACTCAAGACAGACGCATTAGTGGAGCACACTATTCACATTACTGGGAGGTTTCCCTTCTCCTGCTGTACTTATAAGGTGCTGACATCATCAGTGTTTAGAAAGGGGAATGTGCATCCTGTAGTGTGTTCTGCTAGTTGCCAAAATGAACATTTCTCTCACACAGACTAACCCCCCTCACCCAAACTTGTTAATTGCAAGATTCAAACCCCTAACTATGTTATGACACTTGAGATGGACGCATTAGCGGAGCACGCTATTTGCATTACTGGGAGGTTTCCATTCTCCTGCTGTACTTATAGGGTGCTGACACCATCAGTGTTTAGAAAGGGGAATGTGCATCCTGTAGTGTGTTCTGCTAGTTGCCTAAAGGGACATTTCCCTCACATAGAATTGCACACACACTTAACATTTGCAGGATTCAAACCCCTATCTAACTATGTTATGACACTGAAGACAGATGCATTAGCGGAGCACGCTATTCGCATTACTGGGAGGTTTTTCTTCTCCTGCTGTACTTATAGGGTGCTGACATCATCAGTGTTTAGAAAGGGGAATGTGCATCATGTAGTGTGTTCTGCTAGTTGTCAAAAGGGACATTTCTCTCACACAGAATTGCATACACACTAACCCCCCTCATCCAAACACACACACTTGTCATTTTGGAGTTTTCAAACTCCTACTTAACTATGTTATGACACTCAAGACGGACGCATTAGCGGAGCATGCTATTCGCATCATTGGGAGGTTTTTCTTCTCCTGCTGTACTTATAGGGTGCTGACATCATCAGTGTTTAGAAAGGGGAATGTGCATCCTGTAGTGTGTTCTGCTAGTTGCCAAAAGGGACATTTTCCTCACACAGAATTACACACACACTAGCCCTTCTCACCCAAACTTAGCATTTAAAGGATTTAAACCTCTATCTACCTATGTTATGACACTGAAGACAAATGCATTAGCGGAGCATGTTATTCGCATCACTGGGAGGTTTTTCTTCTCCTGCTGTACTTATAGGGTGCTGACATCATCAGTTTTTAGAAAGGGGAATGTGTATCCTGTAGTGTGTTCTGCTAGTTGCCAAAAGGGACATTTCCCTTACACAGAATTGCACACACACTAACCCCCCTCATCCAAACACACACACTTGTCATTTGCAGGATTCAAACTCCTACTTAACTACGTTATGACACTCAAGACAGACACATTAGCGGAGCACGCTATTCACATTATTGGGAGGTTTATCTTCTCCTGCTGTACTTATAGGGTGCTGACATCATCAGTGTTTAGAAAGGGGAATGTGCATCCTGTAGTGTGTTCTGCTAGTTGCCAAAAGGGACATTTCCCTCACACAGAATTGTACACACACTAACCCCCTTCACCCAAACTTGCAGGATTCAAACCCCTACCTAACTATGTTATGACACTCAAGACAGACGCATTAGCGGAGCGCACTATTCGCATAACTGGGAGGTTTCCCTTCTCCTGCTGTACTTATAGGGTGCTGACATCAGTGTTTAGAAAGGTGAATGTGCATCCTGTAGTGTGTTCTGCTAGTTTCCAAAAGGGACATTTCCCTCACACAGAACTGCACACACACTAATCCCCCTTACCCAAACACACTTACCATTTGCAGGATTCAAACTCCTACCTATGTTATTTAAACTCAAGACTGACGCATTAGCGGAGTGCATTATTTGCATTACTGGGAGGTTTCTCTTCTCCTGCTATACTTATAGGGTGCTGACATCATCAGTGTTTAGAAAGGGGAATGTGCGTCCTGTAGTGTGTTCTGCTAGTTGCCAAAAGGGATATTTCCCTCACACAGAATTGTACACACACTAACCCTTTTCACCCAAACACACACACTTGCAGGATTCAAACCCCTACCTAACTATGTTATGACACTTAAGATGGACGCATTAGCAGAGTGCACTATTCGCATTACTGGGAGGTTTCTCTTCTCCTGCTGTACTTATAGGGTGCTGACATCATCAGTGTTTAGAAAGGGGAATGTGCATCCTGTAGTGTGTTCTGCTAGTTGCCAAAAGGGACATTTCCCTTGCACACACACTAACCCCCTCATCCAAACACACACACTTGCCATTTGCAGGATTTAAACTCCTACTTAACTATGTTATGACACTCAAGACGGACACATTAGCGGAGCGCGCTATTCGCATTACTGGGAGTTTTTTTTCTCCTGCTGTACTTATAGGGTGCTGACATCATCAGTGTTTAGAAAGGGGAATGTGCATCCTGTAGTGTGTTTTCCTAGTTTCCAAAAGGGACATTTCTCTCACACAGAATTGCACACACACCAACCCCGCTTACCCACACACACTGAGCATTTGCAAGATTCAAACCCCTATTTAACTATATTATGACACTTGAGGGAGACGCATTAGCAGAGCGCACTATCCAAATTACTAGGCATCTGCTTTGCACCTGCAGTATTTATAGGGTGCTGACATCATTATCTATACAGAGGTATGTACATCTATTACTACCTGTCAGGTGGCGGATAGCATATATATATGCATTTGCAACCACCTACTTCATGGTCAGATATGCACAACAGCACTGGCAGGTTATGTTTTATACCATGCTTCGTGACCACCCCTCCCACATCCGGGACACACACTTTGCTTCCCTGGGAACAGTGCCAAGATATGAAGGTGTTCACATACACCATTCCAGTTGTTAATGTCAGGTACAGGTATATTGTGTGTGGGAACTACTCAGGTCTCTACAACATTACCCTACAGCCACTACAATTTGTGAGTCCATGTGCTATTGCAGGAACACTCACCACAGCCACAAGGGGGAATACATATTGCACCTGACCATCTGCAACATGGGTACTCACTGTTCCACACCTGAGGTAGACCACCATTGTTGATATCTGACCATACCCACCTTTCCCTGGACATCCATATCTCATCCCCACCCCCAGGCAAGGTTGTCACTGCAAACAAAGTGTATTTATCAAAAGCAGACTTTGCACTTGTGAAGACTGGGGTGGAAGACTTCAAAGGACCCATGCTGGGGGAGTATACAGACCACTCTGCATAATCCTTGACAATTGCATTCTATGAGCATGTGGAAGGTTTGCATTGATCATGCTATCCCAAATATACCCATGACTCCTCCACAACAGGACACCCTGTCAGGTGTACACAAGCCATATATGAGCTGTCCAACAGACGGAGTGAGCTAATACATTGCAGAGCAGTAGCCCACAGAGGGAGGACATCTCTGAACAGTACTGGCATGACACTTCAATCCCTCATAATCATCACGACAACGTGTTGACAGTGAAACTGTCCAGACACTGCAGATAAGGCTCCCCTCAATCTGTTATTGATGCCCACTTACTGTTAGAGGTCCTTCCCAACCCTCTTCCAGCACACACCAACAACATGGATGTGGCATAGCAAATTCAACCACTGGGATCTCCACTGTGTCCCTGCTTGATGGAGACACAGCACACTAGCCTCAAATGGTGCCTTATGTGACCTACTTTACAGTGGCACAGTAGCCTACTGTACTGGGGATGCAGACGCCAAGCACACTCTGGCTAAGCTTTCATTCCCTAGGGCAAACAGCCTAGTATTGACCTCTACACCCATATGTTTAATTGCCAGATGCACAATATTTGTTGCTGATAGACTGTTTGCAGGTCTTTATTGCCATAGCATTCCCTGTTTCTATGAACAACTTGTGTATCTGTAGAAGATGTTTGAATAAGAGGGGGATCCACTATATCACTTATGTCTCTGTAGTTGTTTAAATGTGTGCACTTGGCAGATTGCTGTAATGTGGTTGGTTCCTGGAATGACACGTACAAATACCAGACATGTGTGGCCAACTGCTAAACTGAGATATGGCCTAAGTGTGTGAGCATGCCCAGTTCAGACTTTCCATGGCATGTTGTCTGACATATGTCTCATTTATCAAAGTGTGCGAGCATGCCCAGTGTGAGCTTTCCATATGTTGAACTCTGCAGTCCACCACATATGTGGATGAGTGTGAACTTCAACAATATCTCATGTTTATGGTTGTGTGTTGGGTGTCATGTTGTGTACTTACTGGCCAACTGCTTAGTGTCTGAACACAATAGGGATTATACTGTGCCTGCAGGGTTTGCATGGGATACTTTGCATACAGTTGTCAACATCCTTTCATACTGACCTAACACTGTAGTACCATATAGTGTACTGGTTCAGTACTTTCACTGTGGTGGACAGTATCCTGGGCTTTAGTCCTATCACTGCTTTAAATTTTTATAGTGAGCACAACAGACTGTTTAGGGGCCAGTTGTGCACATATGACCATCTTGCATTATGTTCAGATATGGACTACTTAAACCAGGCTTGTCCAGCATTGGTAGTGTATTCCACAACATAGGTGGACATTGGCAAACACTAGCGATGTGCCCTAGGCCATTTATAATGCTAGTCAGAGAGTGTGTTTGTCCTTCGACACACATTGTAACTGGAGTTTGCCATGACATATGTCATGGTTAGTATACTGTGCCTCCGTCTACCTGTGACATAACAGTGATACCCAGGGTAAACCTACCATCTCCCATCCACTCATCAAGATTCCTCTTGAGGAGACTCGATGGGTGACTCTCTGGCTAACCTGTACTGGGAGTTGACTCAAGAGTGGGGGTGGCTTCTGTGTTATGGATCATTCAGTACAGCTTGTCCTATGTATGTCAGTGCTGGGGTTCAGGTCTCTCATGTGCATAGCTCACTGCCATTCAGATTGTACAAGGTGCAGCATGTTAATTGATTCCAGCTTGGACATGGCTTTATACATCAGGTACAGCTTGCGTCTGGGCAGGCAGTATGGCAGTGTGTGGAGCTGCAGTTTGTTTAATCAGGCAACACGTGGCATCTGTTCAAGCTCTTTGATACTCCTGGTGAGGTACTTTTGGGGTCTTTCCATTTGATGGAGGTGTCTGCTGAGGTATATCCCACAGGGGCCATTGTAGTCAATTGTGACACTGATGAAGGATGACTGCAGAGCCACAATGACCTCCCCTGATCTAGATCTCACTACCTTCATGATTAGGTGGGTATATGGTATGTTTCTGTAACCACTACAGCCACATGCTTGTCCAATGCAAGATATCTATCAACTTGTGTCCCCAGGTCTCTTATTATATCTTAAGTACTTAATGGGTTAGCACCTATGTGGTAATTGGTGGGCACTTACTGTATATCCACAGGGGTTGACTATACACTTTTCTGCAATTAGCTTGCTGACATGGCTATGGCACCAGTTGTCTGTTTCTATGTGGCCCTTTTGTGGGATGCTTGTGTCAGCTGGAGGGTCAGATATGGTGGCCAGTTTGTAGTCCTCTGCAAACTTGTTCAGACACAGTCCTTCCATGTTGGCCTGTACCTATGGGACATATATACCAAACAAGGGAGGTCCCAGGACCGAGCCTTGTGGGATGCCAGTTGTATCTGGTTTGTAGTCTGACATGGCTGCAGCATTTCTGACCATGTCAGTTCTGTCCTTGGTCTGGTTTGCAACCCCTCTACTGACATAGGGGTTTATATTTAAGCTGGTGAGCTTATCTATAATGAACACGTGGGGTATTGTATGGAAGCCTTTTGCAAGGTCCAGCTAGGCTGTGTGGACCACATTCCCCTCATCAATGACCTTAATGACTGTTTCAAATGAGTCAAACATGTTTAAGGGGCAGGATCTGCACTTAAGAAAGCCACACTGGGTATGGTCCAGTGTCAGTAGGTCCCCAATATCTTTATGTCTGAGGTACATGCTGATCCTTCACATAGCTTTGCAGACCAAGCTTTTCAGCATTCTGGGGTGGTAGTTTGCAGTATCCATTCAGGCAACACCTTTGTGGAGAAGGACCACTGTTGTTGTACACTGCTCTTTGGGTACATACCCTGTGGTAAGGCTGACATTGAGCAGTAGTGCTATTTGGCATTCCATTCTTCTTGGAGTCCATGTTGGACTCAGCCCAGGACACCATCTCATACCATTGATGCTGTGGGTTTTGCTTTGTTGATGCTGCCTGTTACCTCAGCATCTGCAATGTCAGGGGGCCAGCACTCTGCTGGGATAGATATTTTGCATTTTGGGGGGGGGGGGGGGTTGCACTGCACCTGTCAGGTTGGATGTTGGCAATATGTGTGTGTTTGATATGTTGTTTGTAATATTTGAGTGATTCAGAGCATATCTGTGAATTCCCAACAAGGATCCTATCATCAGTTAAGAAAGCCTTGTGATTATCCTTAGTGTCTCATAGGTTCATACTAGGATATCCACCCTAGGGTATTTCTAAGCCTAGCCAGAGTGTGTGTGGCTTTCACCACCCCTTGCTATGTGAATATTATGGCCATTTATGATTTACTTTACTGTGCCTCTGTCTGGATGTGACACAGTGAAGAGCCCCAGTGTACATCTACGATCATCCATCCACTTGGCAAGATTTCTGTTGAAAATAGTCAGTGAGGGGCTCTGCCTAACATGGAGTGGTATTCCGTTCCAGGGTGTAGGGAGCCTCTGGGTTATGTATCTGTCCCTCCAGCACATCCTACTTCATTATGTGTTGAGGTTGACATCTCTCACTCTCACAGCTCCGATGGATTTGGGTTTTCTGGGGTGGAGCATGTCCATTACTCCTGTGTTGGACATGGCCTTGTACAACAGGCATGCAATGCCTCTGCGTATGCAGTATGTGACTGCATACAGCTGGGGTGTCTACTGCCAGGCAGCATATGACAAATATTTGAGACCCTTTATCCTCTTGGTGAGGTACCTTTGAGGTCTTTCTAACTGCTGCAGGTGTCGGGTAAGGTACATCCCAAATGAGGCATTGTACTAGATTATGGGTCTGATAAGAGAAAAGTATAGGGGCACAATAACCTCTGTTGACGTAGAGGTGAATCCTTTCATGATACAGTGTCCAATATAGACAGTCCTCCTAGCTACGTTTACAATGTGAGTGTCACATGACAAGTTACTGTCCACTTGTATCCCTAGGTCCCTGATTAGTCCTTCCATACATAATGGATTACCACCTATGTGGTAATTTGTGAGTACCTTGTTTGGTATTTGGTGAGACATTCATACTGTCCAGTGTCTTCAGGATGGCTGAGTGGCATTCCTGTGTGTGAGAGTGTAGTCTGTAGCATGCTACAGACTGTACAGCAGTTTTGCCTACAGTTAGTTGCACATGGGTGGTCTCCAATGCTTCGTGCATTGTCAGTTACCTGGACGTGTGGGTGTCTGTGCTGAATATGGATACTCCCCCTCCTTTTATGTTTTGGTCCAGGTTTTGGGGCCATAACGCATGATATGAGGTATAACCTGGTAGTGCTGGTGTGCTGTCAGGAGCCTTGCTGCAGGTTTCTGTCACTGCACAGACATCAATGTTCTCCTTACTGGGGAGGGCCTCGGGAGCATGCATGTTGAGGTTTACACATCTGGCATTGGGCAGCATTACCCTTATGTTTCTTTCCAGTTATGTTTTTTAGGGTGGTGGGTTAGTCTTTTCAGCCTTGCCTACGAAAGGTTCTATGGAGGTGGCAAGAGCCTTAGCCAATATCCAGACACCCAGGGGTAACAGGTGCAAGCCATCCCTGGCACAGCAGTGTGGCTTGTCAAGCATGACATCCCAAGCAGACAGACATTGGATCCCCTTGGAATGACACCAGTAATTGTGCCACTTGTTAAAGCTGATCATTCTGTGTTTGTACTGTGGCATCATTCTTGGTGAGGGTAGGATGCTGCACACGGTCAGTGTCATATCGGCCTGGACTACATAATCGGAGAGCTCATCTATGTCTCTTTTCATGTAGTCTGGGGAGGTACATCTCAGGTCATTCACGCCAGCATGGACAATGACTGCATCATATTTCTACTTGCTTTGGGGTGACCTGCGTACTTGTGTTATGTGGTGTATTGTAGCAGCCTGCAGGCAGCTTACTGTACCCTTGCCCTTGTTCAGTCTGGTGAGCGGGACAGCAGTGTGTCTGACTATGGAATCACCTATTACAACTGTATCAGGCATGTTTCTCCTTCTGGCCTGTGACTGTTTGGCACACCAGCTTTGTGTACTATGTGTTGCATGTGCTATGTTTGAAGGTAGTAGTTGCTTGGGTGTCTGCTTTGGAGGCCTCTGTTGATGTGGTGTGTTTGTAATTAGGGCCTCTGGGAATGTTTTTCTGTGTTTATGTCTTTGGTTTGAAATTGTGATAGGTCTATGTGAGACTGGATTTGTGGTGTGTGTGGTTACCTTCTCCTCCTGACTAGTTTTGACAGTACTGAGTTGAGAGAGCTCAGCCTCTGGTTTGGATAAATGCTTGCATCTCTCACATATATTTGTATTTCTTGGGGGGAGGTGAGGGTTGTCTGTGTACATGGGGCAGGTGTAACATTGCCTCAAGATTCACAGATTCAAATTGTTGTAACTGGCCTTAGTGGATTGTATGAGTGGACATATTTTATAGCCATACTACTGATCAGTGATTACTTCCCTTTTTATGTTTGCTCTATCATGTAGTAGCTTCCTCATTCTCTTGCATGGTTTGGTAATGGCTGGAGTCCACCATGCCAGATGCCTGCATGTATGGCATTGTGTCTTGGTTTTATTTGGGATTGCATAATCCATGCATTCCTGGCAGTGTTCATGGAATGCCTGTATAACAGGTTCTGAGGTGTGGCCCATATTTTGCACCTGCACAGGGCCTTTAATGGATTCCACATCAGTTTGGTGGAGTGCAACTTTTGCTTTACACATTTTTTTCACTGTGGTTTTCTGGCCACGGACTGTGGTCAGGATGTGTATATCTGGTGTGATTACTCTATGGTCTGGTCTTACCAGTGAGAGATACACTTCTCATCTTGACATCCAGTACCCATGTTGCTGATTATCACATCCAGTATGCTTACCCCTCTTGTGGGAGTGGTACATTGTTCCTGGGCATTTTGGTTTATGGATTCTAGGCACTTTTGTCCTACAGTGTTGGAGCTAAAATAATGCTCCCAGTCTATGTTTGGGTATTTTCAGTCACCCAATATAATGTGGTTTGGAGGACTTGATATATTCATGTATTCCAACATAGGCCAAGTGCAGTTCCTGGTGTTAGGATGGTAGTCTGTAGCAGGCTATAAACTGGGAGGCAGTTTTAGCCACTGTTACTTGACCATGGCTAGTCCATGCTGCTTCTTGTTGTGGTACCAACATGGGGGTGTGGTTATCCTTGACAATTATTTCTAGTCACCCTCCTTTTGGTAGCTTGTTCCATGTTTTGAGGCTGTACAGCACAGTATGAAGTGTAACCTGGTAGTGTTAGGGTGCTGTTGTGAGCCTTGACCCAGTTTTCTGTTACAGGACAGATATCAACATTCTCCATACTGGGGGAGTTTAGACTGCATGCATCTTGCTGTTTAGACTTCTGGCATTGGGTAGCATTACATCTAGGTTCTTATCCCTTGTGATACCTATGGAGGTGGGTTTGTGTTTTGAGACTTACCCATTCAAGGCATGCTGTGGGTAACAACAGCCTTTGCCAGTATCCATATGGCCAGGACTGATAGGTGCACGCCACCCATAGCAGGTGGAGAATCATGTCATGCTCAGCATGTCATCCCAGGCTGGCACACATTGGATCCCCTTTGACTAACAGCAATACTTCAGCCAAGTATTGCAATTGATCATCTCATCGTCATATTATGGCATCATGCTTGGTGAGGGTAGGATGTTAGTCAGGGTCATCAAGTTTGCATATACTACATGGTGTTACATTGCTTAACACATGGCATTCATGCCTCAGGTGGTGCTGCAGGGCTGCATCTGTTGGATGCACATACTACACTCCCTGTACATGTTTGAGAGCAGGTTATGTCATTTTAGGCATCCCTGTTATTATATGAGTGAGTCAGAGAGGGGTATCATTCCCAGGGTTCCTACTGAGCCAGTGTATGTGCTATGCGTTGCCTCTTTGCCAAGGCCAGGGCATACTGGGCACGCCTCCTTCTGCCTACTGGGGCAGGCTCAGGTTGTTCCTCCTCCGAGTCACGCTCTGCCTGTGATGGCCTTGGCAATGGTGGGAGGCTGTTTGGCCCGGCCCTATGCTGGTCCTGCTGCAGCTGTTTTTGCAAGATCATATTATGTAGCACAGCACATACCATGACAATTTGGGTACATGTAGTTGGTGAGTACTGCAAGGCTCCACCAGATGTGTCCAGACACCGGAACCGTGACTTGAGCAGCCCAAACACACACTCTATTACATTACTTGTTTGTGCGTGTGCCTCATTATGGCATTCCTGTTCAGGTGTGTGTGCATTTCTGATGGGTGTCATCAGCCACGGCTCCAGTGCATAACCTGCATCCCCCACTAGGTGTCCATGTGGGATGTCCCCATTGGCAAATGTCTGGTACAGCTGCATCAAATGCCAGATATGGGAATCATGGTAGCTCCCAGGGCAGCCAGCACACACATTCATTATTATGCCCTGGGCATCACACACGACCTGGCAGTTGATGGAGGGGAAGCCCTTGTGGTTAATGTAGGCCCTACCCCGCTCACTGGCTGGTGCTTTGATGCATATGTGAGTGCAGTCTATTGCACCCACTACCTCAGGGTATTCCACTATTTGCTGGAAGAGACGCATATTGCTGGCCAATACCTCACGGGAATTGGGAAAATATACATGATCACCGACATGTGCTGACATGGCATCCAGGAACTGGTGCAGTACCCTGGAGGCTGATGCCTGTGATATCCCCATCATATCACCAGTTGGTCTCTGGAAGGTACCTGTTGCTAGTATTCTAAGGCCAACACATACTTTGGTTTCCACTGGGATGGGTTCCCCTCTGTTGGTTCTGTGTGTGAGGCATGGCCTGCACAGCTCAACAATTTGCTGCAGGAGGTCTCTGTCCACTCTATAGCGCTCCACTATCTCCAGCTCATGTAACCCGTGGTAGGTGACCCTGGCCCTGTACACTCTTCTCCGTCTCCTCACTGTGGGTTGTCTGGCACCATTTGCATTGTCACCACCCTCAGCAAGTAGTCTATGTCTCCTTATGACAGCTATGGAAACCCCTAGCATTTCTGCTCTGAGTTCAGCTTTTTCAGTTTTCACTTCTAATAGCTTACTCCTGTCTTGCAGTGTCTCTTGAGAGAAACATCCTGCACTGCTGTTTGCAGAGTTTTAAGTGCTTGGCTGGGCTACTATTCTGCCTGTGTAATTGCCTGCTTCTAATTGTTTTCACCTGCTAGCTCCAGCAGTATTCCCTGCTAGTTTCCTACTAATTCTGTTGCTTCCTGTTTCCTTTCTGTTTCCTCAGGGGGGAGCAATGCACATACCAACAGAAATACGCTCACAGTGGCTTACATGCACACACACATGCTTACACGGTTTAGAATCTTCTTATTCGGTTAAAACACGTGCACACTAGCGCAAACAGTCTTACAAGTCTGACAACAGGCTCCCACATGCTCAGTCTGCCTTACACTTGCGCACACTGCCCTACTCGCGCCTTATGGTGCGCACATGTGCATGCACGCCCAGCAAGAAACTTTGGTGTAAGCAACAGTGTACACCTTCCATTTCTTGACTTTCCCATGCTTATCTTGTGGCACTCCTCTTTCCATGATATGCGTCTGACCTCTGTCATGTAACACTGACCTCCAATGAACTGCATTTCTTTCTGCCATTCCCCCCTGTGATGTCACCTATCTCCTACTCTATTCCTCCCCCTTATGTATCTCTTACACTACTCAGAATGTGCTCATTTGCTATGTGACAGTGGAATTCAGTATCCTTACTCTCATTTACATCAGATTGCCTACTAATGCTTAGTTGCATGTCTTAGACTCAGCTTCCCCCCTTAGCAACCACTAAACGGTGGCCATGTTCTTTTTGGTCTGCTGGTCCCTGCATTGTAAATCCATGTATTGCATAAAACCCACATTTGTGGGTTTATAACCTTCATTTTTATGTTTTATATAGCGCTGACCGTTTGCGCGGGGCTGTGCTGCGTTTAAACATCTGCGATCGCTGAAAAAAAAATTATTGATTTCTCTTATTTGCATCGGGGTACCTTGCCAATGGCCACATATTTGGCCATTGGCATGCTGCCTGACACATATGCACCCTTTATTTGGAGCTGACATGGCTCCATTGTGTTATTTGCAGAAACGTACTCAGTTGTCAACTGAGTACATTTCTGCAGCTAAAACTGCTCTTACACGGGCTGGTTTGGGCTTCCTGGATCGCTAATCTACCTCATTTGCATGCCTTTCAGCTGCATGTGAGGTGATTAGCATATCCACGCCCACTCCATGTAAGAGACGTTTTAGCTGGTCTCTTACACGGAATTTCGGGCTGTTCCTGGATCGTGAGGGCTGCATGGAGTCTTACACTACTCTTAGACTCCATGCAAGCCTTCGTGAATCCTGCCCATTGAGTTTTCACATCCAGTGTTGTTTCACATCCAGAGATCTGTCTGACATATTTTCACACAGACTTCAACACAAAACCGTGATGCAAGAATTGGTGAAATATTGGTTAAACAACAGTACACAAGTCATGACTGGTAGGTTGCCTATCTTTCTGAGGTTAGTTACAACCAGTGATATCCCCTGGGGCTCTGTACTAGGAACACATTTTAGAACAAATTTTGTGATATAAAGAGATAAAATGGGTTTTGGATTATCAAGCATTCTAACTGCAGACTTGAAACACTAGTACAGATGCTAAAGTTTACCAAGGCAGTTTGCATCTAAAGCATAGGTAAATGGACTAAGCCTGAAACTCGTCAGTATTGATCAGTGCACTGCCTCAGTAAACAAGCAGAAAAAATAAATAAATGCATTAAATAAATACATAGAGATCTCAGGTGTTAATTTCAGTAAATACAGTATCATAAAATCATAGTTTCTGTACTACTTTCCCTATCTGTATGCATGGAAGGTGGGGGTGGAGCCATATTGTGATCAGTTATTCTGGCTTTTCCCAACAGACTGTGATCATAATTGTGATGCCCGTGCACTGGCCCAGTAATCAAGGGGCCTCAATCCTCACAACTAACACCAGTGAGGGGTGTCCACATTGGGAAGGATACAAAATACACACACAGTAAAGTACAATTTCCCTTAACAGCACACATAGATTACACTCAGCCTGGGGCTGGTTTCTCCCTTTCTCTCCAGATCCTCAATATGACTCCCCAGCTATAGGGTCCAGATCTCATCCTAGTGGTCAAGCTAAAACCTGTAGCACCCTCTTTGTCCAACCAGTGCTTCATGTCCCTGCCCAAGTAGCCGTCACACACACACACACACACACACACACACACACACACACACACACACACACACACACACACACACACACACACACACACACACACACACACACACACACACACACACACACACACACACACACACACACACACACACACACACACAGACTGTGAGATAGGACTTTTATACAACTGCACAGATACTCCTGGGGAAGGCTGGCACAGGTTCTCCAGCTATGTCCTTCCTGCCAGTCTTTAAGATAGTAGCAGCTGCCACCAACCACTAATATCAGCTACTAAAAAGGCCCTTACCAAAGGGTGGTCAATTATTACTGTGCAATATTATTATCCAAATAGTAAGTGTGACCCAGGGCTAAAGCTATTGGAGTGGCTTGGCCAGTACCACTATATACATGCAATGTACTCTCAAGCTTAAATTATCTCGACGCAAAACAGCCACAGTTGAAATGTTTAAACTGTTTAATAATAAAAACACAAGACAATACTTAAATCACAGATAATGGAAGCAAGTGCTGTATAAAAGACATTAAACTCTAAACCAGTGTGCTGTAATTTGTTGGGTTGTCTGTACTGTATTCTTACAGTTTACAAGACAATACTTCTTACTACAAAGTGTTAGTCAAGAGTTCAGAGATCACATGAAAATACTTAAAATAATACAGAATAGTTTTGACATTAATACAGAAAACAACTAGACTAAACTTACTATTTTCTATCTATATCTAAGAGCAATCACAGTCCTAAATAAACTTACATATAGAGCAAAGCTGAGTTCTGGTGAGTTGTTGTCAGCTTTAGACAAAATCCAAAATGCTTTCTCTATCTCAGAGAAAGTCATTTAAATTGTTAATACATCTTGTTGACTCATTTTAGATTACAACATTCTTAACAATTCTTTGGTTTCCCAGGCTAACAGAAACTCTACATTTACATTTCATAATAAGCTTGCACCTGGTCAGGAAACGACAACAATTAAATACATTATATATGTAAAATCTAGCAATTAACTCTGGTCTCAAAACAAGAGAAAGAATCTGCTGGTTCAGACACCATGTCTCCGAGCCCGAGCCCTGAGATCAAACAATCATACAATGTTTATCAGCTTTCTTATAGCAGAGTGTTGTTACATTTTTTTGCAGTTCAACATCCAATACAGTCTTCTCACATTTTAGAGAAGTAGCCTATGGCTTTTATTAATATTTACAATGACATAGAATTATCTGCAGAATTCTATCTAGCTAGGCTGGCAGCTTTCACATATTTTCACAATAATGACGCATTTGCATCAGTCGTACTTTCAATCACCAACGCAGCTCATTTTATGCTGAGTATCTCAGGACTTTTGTAATCCTCCCTCCCTCCCCCAGTGTGCTTACATTATCATTCCAGCAAAGAAGGCATTGAGGAATAAGCTGAGTATGGGTACCACCCCAGGCTCACATACAGCCACATCTACTGTGTCCTCCCACACCACCAGTCATGCGTCTACTGTTTGAGATCTAATTGTCATTCAAGCATAAGTAGAGAGACAAACAAAATGCATGCTCATTCTCTGCCTGTGCTATCAATTACCAAATCCTTTAACCAAACCTGGTTTGCTGGATTGTCATCAAGGCTTTATCTCTCTGTGCTACAATCACACAGTAAGCATCAAAAAACTGCCAAAGAAGGTATAATCCATTAATGAAATAGATGGTCAGATCATTAAATGACAAGAATCAGAAATGATATAGGGAAAAGTGGTATACAGTGTTTAGAGGTTTGACCACGGCATAATAGCTAAAGTTAGAATAATATTTTTCTATATACATTTTTCCACTCTCATTGTCTGCCAATTATCAAACAACTTCCATGGTTGCCCATTCATTCCATACTGGGTCGAGACCTCCTGTGACTGTTTTTTACTTATGCAGAGAGATCCAGAATAGTCCATCTTTTGCCCTATCAAGTATGAGGGGCCCATGGCACAGCAGTCAACAAGACATCCATGACACCCCAGTAATGGCCCAGTAATCAAGGAGCCTCAATCCTCACCACTGGCAACAGTGGGGGACGTACACACGGAGAGAATGACAAGTACACACACACAGTAATTACAATTTCCCTTAAGAGCACACAGAGACCACAGTCAGTCTGGGGCTGCTTTCTAACTCTTTCTCCAAATCCCCAGTAAGACTTCCCACTGGCACAACTATAGGGTTGAGATCTCAGATGAGTGGCAAAGCCAAAACCTCCAGCACCCTTTCTGTCCAATCACTGCTTCGTGCCCCTGCCCAAGTACCTCTCACACACACACTTTGAGGTTTGATTTAGATACAAATACACACACAATGCTGGAAAGGCTGGCACATGTTTACTAGCTATGGCCGCTTCTGCCCAGACTATAAGGTGGTTTCCATTGCCACCAACCTCTCTTATCTGCTACTTTAGGCCCTTAACAAAGGGTGTCCAATCTTACTGTGTAATGTTACTATTATTCAAATGGTAGTCTGACCAGGAGCAAGGCTATTTAGGAGTGGCCTATACAGTATGACCAAATACATATGCAAGTACTCTCAGAGCTTAAATATGTCTCACAAATATCACCCACAAAGATAGATTTAAATATATTTTATAATAAATAATAAAAGAACAAGACAATACTCAGTAAGTCAACAGTTACATCAGAGTTCAAAAATCACAAGAAATATTTAAAACAACACTGCAGGACAGTCTCAAATAAATCTAAGCTATACTTTATTATATTCCTATCTGAATCTAAAAGTGTTATTAGGCCCTAAAACTTACTTACATCAAGGCAAGTACAGATGTGACAATGATGAGTGGACGTTCTTTTTAGGTCAAAGACAATACAAAATGCACAGTCTCTCTCTGAAAGATTTCCTAAATTAATATTAAATATTACTGCTGGGTTAGCTTGGATGACATCACTTTTTGTCACCTGACTTCAGTTCCCTAGCTAAACCCCCATTGTAGCATTTGACATCTTCTTGTGAAAATACATAGACAAAGGCTTCTGTTCAGAGCTGTGCAGCTGTTGGAAGTCATAAAGCAATAAAATGTTTCCACAGCTCAAACCTAGCAATTACTTTTCTTTCAAGACAATGCAAAAAAATTGTAGACTAGACATTGTGTCTGCTACTGAACTGAAACTGAGAGATAACTTTTATAGCACAATCATAAAACAATTTCATTTCAACTTATTTTTTGAAGTTTTATAAGTTAACCCTCTATGTTCTAGTTTTTACTGTCAAAACATACATTTACACAATTACAATAGTTGATATACATTTCTATTCTAAGCTAACAGGGCATGCTGTGGTTACATTTTAGCTCAGTACTTTACACCTTTACATACACTTCTGTATGAATCATACCAATATTCACAAATGACATAGAATTATTTACAAAATTCCAGATAGCTGGACTGGCAATATTACCTTTTGTGACCATACCCCCCCCCCACACCGAAAACTCAAGCTAGTTTTTCAAGTGACTCTTGAGAAATGTTGGTTGAGAGGGTTGCCTATCTGGGAATACCTCACCCAATTCCCTGTCTTGAGAGCCCATCTACATTGGCATTGCTAACCCCACTGTGGTGCTGCACTGCCCTATCATTTGCCTGCAACCCTAGGCTCTACCTTAGCAACTTGGCATTTTGCTGTCTGCCTCAATGTAGTCATGTTAAGGGATTGTGGTCTGTAACTACAATGAATTTCCTTCCATACAGATAAGGCTGAAGTTTCTGCAGTGCTCACACTATAGCTCGACATTCCTTTTCTACAGCTGCATAGTATTCCTCCCTGGGCTGGAGCCTGTGACCGAGATATATCACTGGATGCTCCTCTCCTTCTAAGGAGACCTGGAAGAGTACAGCCCCCACCCCATGGTTTGAAGAATCCACCTACACAACAAATCTTTTGCTGCAATCTGGACTGGCTAACACAGGGGATCCTCCCAAAGCTCCTTTAAGCTTTGGGAATGCCTGCTCAGATGATGGGGTCCACACTACCTTATCTGGCTTGTTTTTTCTTGTCAGTTCTGTGAGGAGAGCAGCTATGGTACTATAACTGGGGACAAACTTTCTGTAGTATCCTGCTATCCCTAAGAATGCCCTCACCTCCTTTTTGTAATTGGGCAGACCATGCCTGAATGGCTTCCACTTTGGCAGGTTCTGGCATGATCTTACCACTCCCCACTCTATGTCCCACGTAGGAGACCTCTGCCATACCCACCTGACATTTGCTGGGCTTAATGGCCAACCCTGCCCTCTGTACTCTGGCCAGCACCTCTCTGACATGCTGAAGGTGCTGTTGCCAGGAATGGCTGTAGATGGCAATATCATTTGGGTAAGCAAGGGCAAAATCTCCTGCTCCTGCTAGGACACAATTTACCAGCCTCTGAAAAGTTGCTGGAGCATTTTTCATCCCAAAGGGCATCTTTGTGAACTCATACAAGACAAAATGAGTCAAAGAGGCTGACCTCTCTCTAGCGCTGGGAGTCAAGGGCACCTGCCAGTAACCCTTAGTAAGATTGAACATGGTAAGGTACTTAGCTCCACCTAGCTGCTCTAGGGCTTCATCTGCCCTAGGCATGGGTTAAGCATCTGACTTTGTGTGGCTATTTAATTTCCTGTTGTCCACACAGAACCTGGTGCTGCCATCCTTCGTTGGTACCAGCACCACTGGGGAGGCCCAGGGAATGCTGGACTCCTGGATTGCCCCTAGTTCCAATATTTCCTGTATCTCCTCCCTCAGAGTCTGCTTGACCCTTACTGGCACCCTGTAAGGGGCATGATTAATAGGCATTTGGGGTCCTGTATTCACATGGTGTTGCACCAGGTGGGTGCAACCTGGTTTCCCAATGAACATGTCCCCAAACTCATATAGCACTGCTCAGATTTCTTGAACCTGGATAGGGGGGGCAGCTGCTGGGACATTGTTACCCCTTACACTGAGTTGTCAGTCCAAGTCTCATTGAGGAGATCAGTCACCAGATCCCTCTCAGACACCTTCTGCCATCCACTGCAAATACTCAGCACAAGGGCTTCCCTATTATGGCAAGGTTTCATCATGTTAACATGGTACAATTTATGCCCCTGCCTCCTGCCTAGCAGTTCCACCATGTAGTTAACACCACTGACCTTCCTTACCACCTTGTAGGGTCCCTCCCATGCTGCTTGCAGCTTGTGTGTCTGACAGGAATGAGAACCATTACTTGCTGCCCTACAGCATACTCTCTAGCTTGAGCATTCATGTCATACCAGACCTTTTATTGCTGTTGGGCTTCTGCCAGTTTCTCCTGGGCCAAGCCCATGACTTCCCTGAGCCTTGTCCTGATGTTTAGGACATATTCCACAACACAGTCCTTGTGGGATTCACACTCACCCTTCCACTCATTTCAAATCAGATCTAGAGGTCCCCTCATCCTATGCCCATGCAGCAACTCAAAGGGTGAAAAAACACGTGAATTCCTGGGGCATCTCTGTTGGCAAACAATAGATGCGGCAGATATTTGTCCCACTCCCTCTTAAACTGGTCTGCAAATGTACATATCATCATCTTGAATGTAGAGTTTAACCTCTCAATAAGACCATGAGTCTGGGGATGGTAGGGGGTGTTCTTCAGTTGCTTCACCCCACAGTGCTTCCACTGACAAGCAGGCAGGTCCGACATGAAACTGATACCTCTGTCAGTCAGTATTTCTTTTGGGAGACCTATCCTGCTGAAAATCTCTAGCAAAGGATTTGCAACCTTTTCTGCCTCAATGGAGGACAGAGCCACCACCTCAGGCTATCTGGCAACATAATCTACTACCACTAGGATATATTTTCCCTGTGACTGATTTTATAACCCTCATAATAATGGCTTCCCTTTCAGAAGAATAAAATACAGTCACTTGTGTAACTTTGAAACAGCTGTTTTCTCAATATAACCCTAAACTTTACTACAGTAAACCTCTTTTAACTGCTTCATATGACTGCTGTTTCTCATTTTATTTCTGGGGATATTTTGATCATGCATGCTCCACTTTGTTGCTTTTGAAACATTTAACCCCAAGACCTTGGCTGATACTTCAAGAAATGGCCTCTAAATTGCCTACTGAACTGATGTGATGGTTCAGACTTGCTCTTGTTGGTCCCTAGTTTTCATATGCAGTGCTAGGCAAATCCATCCCATGCAATTGTGCTCTGCTGACTATTTTTAAATAGAGACCACCCTTTGTACCCATCTCTTCAGTGATTTTACACGTTCAGCTAGTTACCTATCAACCAAATTATCATATTTGCAGGCAAGGTGCAAATAGATTACTCCCTTATCATAAGGACTTCCAAGTTTTTGATGCTAGCAATTTGATGTTCATTCACCCACATATTAAAGTAAGTACATAGTTCAGCAGTGAAATTACAAAAACTGTTTTCTGCTCTTTTCCTATATTTTCTAAATGTTATCCCTTTAAGCTTTAGGAGTTAAGATAATAACATTCAAAATAACATTTCACTTTTAACATTATCAAAACAACCATAATCACTTTCCTTCTTGACATCATGTATTGCCCTACCCATAAGCAAAGGAGTTAATGCATTATCTATTGCCATGGTCTACTTCCCATTGATTACACATCTGTTCACATGTTTGTGTACCCTCTTTATGGTCTACTTTATGCGCTCAAAACACAAAAAGCCGTAATCCAAATAGTGCGTCACATAAAGAGCGAACCGCAAATACGTCGAACGTACTAAAGTGCGAAATTTAAAACCTTGAACCATCATAGGCGGCTAACCCACCACCCGCAACACACTACCTACCCAAACACAATAAAAAAAACCACATACGTACACTAACCAAAACCCTACTGCTAACCCTACACTAAACCCCACATACACAACTATCTATACACTATCCTTAACCCCTCCCTAACCTTAAGGTCTGTAACTACTGCACACTTCCCCTATGGAGCTATACTCAAACAAACTAAATATGTGGGTGAATGAACATCAAATTGCTAGCATCAAAAATTTGGAAGTCCTTATGATAAGGGAGTAATCTATTCCACTTCATAAAGGGGGAAATTTCATGGAACTCTCTAACTACAGACCTATAGCCATACTATCTCCCTTAGCCAAAATAATGCAGAAATGCATACATAAGCATATTCTAACTCACGTTACTCAGAATACTCTCCTAGCCCCAACCCAGCACAGATTTAGACCAGCCCATAGTACAACTACTGCCCTTCTCTCCTTTGCTCACACAAGAAATCACAACCAAAATCAGAATAAGCTCTCCTCTGCCCTCTTTCTCGATCTATCAAAAGCATGGTGAATCACCACCTACTCCTAGACTCTCTAAATCACTTTCCTTAGACAACCCAGTAATCAACTGATTCCACTCTTACCTGCATGGCAGACAACAAGCTGTTCTATGGAAAGACAATCTATCCACCCTTCTACCTGTCAACCTTGGAGTACCCCAAAGTTCTTTATTGGGTCCCCTCCTTTTCTCTGTTTTCATTAATGACCTTCCCAAAGTTATCCCAGATACAACTTGTATACAGTATGCAGATGACTCCACATTTATCTGTTCTGCTTCCACTCCCACCGAACTACAATTCCTATCCCAAATCACCTTCAACAAAGTAGAGAACTGGCTCAATAATCATCATCTCCTATTAAACCCAAACAAAACCAAACTTCTACTTTTCTCCCCTACCCGTAAGTTAACATTACCAGTAATTACAGTTTCATCTAACAATGGCACCATAATCTCCCCTGAACCTTATACTAAACTACTTGGAGTAATTATTGATAATAATCTGAAGTACGATGCCCATATAAACAAAACCATAAAAACAGTTAACAAAAAAATAGGCTCCTTGTATAGGATTAAACAATTCTTAACCCCATCTGCCAGAACTGCCATAGCTCTGACACATCTGCTGTCATCCCTTCTTTACACCTCACCCATCCTTGCAAATCTAAGTAAATCAAACCTTGACAAAATCACCAGCTGCTATAACAATATAGCTAGATTTGCCACAGGGTCAGCCTATAGAACCCACCACTGTCAAAATCTTCACAAATTAGACTGGCTAGAACTACCCAATCAGCTCCAGTATAACCAACTCATAGTTATTCATAACATTCTCTACAAACCCACTAGAACTTCCATTCTGTCTAATATTATTACCTCCTACAGCAACCTAGCATCCCTCTGCTCATCCAACAGAATGCTAGTACAAACGACCAAAGCCAACAACTCAGCTGGTGAATCTTTGTTTTCCAACTCTGCTGTTAAAAAATGGAACTCACTTCCTGCTGAACTAATCACTATATCCTCCTTGCCCCATTTCAAAATATCCCTAAAGATGTATCTAAACAGGGATTGGCTATGTCCATGTCTAAACTCAGACTAACCCAAGAAAATAACAAAAAAGGTAAGAAAAACATAGCTATGTCCATGTCTAAACCCCGACTAACCTAAAAAATAAAGGCAAAGGTAAGAAAAACATAGCTCACAGAAGTGAAATACCCATTAATAACCATTCCGCATCCAGACAACTTTCACTTCTCTACAACCATTAGAATTCTATTATCAGGAAGATAACTTGTTATACTACCCATTCTGAGCCTACGCTCTTCTTCCCCTCTACATTCTAGTCATAATAACTTTCCTTCTTAGCTAACCACCTTTTATCTTAACTATCATCCTTGCATTCAACCTTGAAATACTTTTCTTTCTTTTTTACACACTTCTAAGATGTATAATGTTATCTCTGTATATTTATACCACAAACCCACAATGTTTGCTTCATTTAAATGGAACCTTGACTATAAATTGTCAATGATTTGTTAAATATTTAGATTTCTATGTAACCCGATCTTTAAGTGTAACTTATTTGCAATGTGGAGCTTTTCTCCCCGGGCCTCCGCTGAAAATGGACATGTATCCAGTCGGACTTTCCCAGTTAACAAATGTAAAATAAATAAATATTCCACACACATACACTTAATAAAACCCTACACTAAACCTTACATACATTACCTACAATAAACCTAACATACACTACCTACCTATGCACTTAAAGCATCCCTAAGCCTAAGGTCCGTAACTATCGCACACTTACCTTATGGAGCTATACCGCAGATGGGCCAACTATGCAAATTCGATATTTCCACTCTCGCAGTTTCCTTCATTCGACATATTTGCGGTTTGCTCTTTATGTAACGCGCTATTTGGATTTGGGTTTTTCTGCTTTTGAATGCATAAAGTAGACCCCCCTCTTTATACTGAGCAAACAATTTAGTGGACACTCCAGTAATTACCTCTCATATGATACAGGACAGACGTCTCCTACTCATGTAATGGTTCTTCTGTCATTCTGCAACTTTAACATCTTTATGCCCTCACTCACTTTGTAATTTAAGCTGTGTAAATCTCTCAACTCATTTGACATGTTCATTCCCAGATCAAGCTCCATTATCTTCAGAAGTTGGATATGAATCCAACGATTTCCATTTTTAATATGTAGCTTTAGAATTTTGCAGTTCAGGCTGCATTTTGTGATCTTGTGGGGACATTCTGCGTTGCCCTTTTGCTACTTGTTTTATCCATAGAGTTAAGTTGACTGAATTATCACTGTTCAGTAGGCAGCTATCAACTTATCTTTGATTAGACCATCATGTGTGAATCTCCTTGCTTTACATGGTTACATCCCCTGTGACACCCACCTTTTGGCATACTCCTCAGTGCTCGTTATGCCTGTTTCCTAAATATTGTCTATTAAAAAATAAACTAACTGCAGTGTGATATATACTTCTGTATATTTACCTTGTAGTTGCAAGGGTACACAGACATTTTGATGATAAAACTGTTTTGCAAACTACATATGGTCAACAGTTAACATATGACAAAAGGGCCTTTAAATCGTTACTAGTCTTACTAATTAATATGGCAGGGAAAGGCACCATGGTCCTTCTTTTCTAAATACAGTCCCAAATAAATATAATCTGCATGAGATGTTCAATTTAAATGCATATAGCAAATAAAGACTGCTGTCATTATTTTATTTATCATGAAATGAGGACAAGAAATAGTGCCTGCTAAGATAATATTCTTATGAGAACCAGCTTGGGACATAATTATTTCCAAGTTATAATAAAGTTTAATGACTTGTGAAACACACATATGTTTCAATATGGTCTTGTACTTCACATGTTGCTGCCTTTTAAAAATGTTGGTAAGTGAAGATAACAGCGCAACAGATCAAAATAAGTCTGTGGAACAAATTTCGCTTGTAGGCTAAACACTGTTATACCTTGGCATTTTTCAAGTTAGCACTTGATGATTGGATGGGTCCACGCAAATTTAATCCTTTTATAAAAAGTATGGCCCGTATAAAGAAGACAGGTAAATCTACTAGCTATATTCCACAGGATGTATGGTCACGCTCTATATGACTATTCAGACCACCTGCCTAGCACTAACCTATGAACACTGCTTGTTCACCCTCTTACAAGTCACATTCAACTCCTAGAACCAGATAGACACTGCTACCAACAAAGTTTTCAAGGCAAAGGGGTAAAGAGAAGTAGGTTGCCAGGTCTTTCTTCCATTTTGCACAAGCACACACTTATATCTGCTGGTAATTCTGAGTCCCCAGTTGACCTTTTTGCATGTCTTTGGAATGTGGGAAGAAACCAGATCCCCCCAGAGAAAACCCACACAGACACAAGGAAGACATGCAGACTGCACATAGAAGGCACCCCACATGAGAACTGTACCAGATAATCGTTGTTGTTCCTAAGAGCCATGTAAAAATGTCACTGATCAATATCTCTGAGATCATGCATACTAACCAAGCAAACTAGTATTGTCTCAGATCTGTTTTCTTTATGTTTCACCTTTTCATCCACTGCCTCATCATTTTCCCTGCCTTTTGTCTAAGTTTGAGACATGGGGACAGGGGATCTTCACTGCCACACTATTGTTATAACAAACACAGATGATGTGCACTGTGTAACATAGGAGCACATAAATATGTATAAAGCATGATTACATCTCTGGAGGACAATGACATTGGTGATGCTGCATGCATATCTCTGTGATGTATAAATAGTGCAACTGCAGTTTGTACAAAACTGTGTATAATGCACTATGTGAATTTAGTGTCTACACTGCTCAGCTATTAGGTACTCTGTCTTGTGTGTCTTCTTTGTGTGGAAATTATCATTGCTTGTATTTATAGCCAGATCCTGCAGGTCTGATGCACACATGTATAGTTTCTGATGTCAGGTATCATGATATACACATGTTCTGCAGGCATGAACATATCAAGACTGACTGTGTAAATGGCATCACTTTAAGTCATAGTCCCCACTATAAACTGACCACTCCATCCTATAATTGTGTCACACCTTGCAGGTATGTATATGTTGGTCATCTGTGTGTTATATCACAACACAAGTGTTGTTTATGGGTACATAGTGCTCTTTATGTATACTACATATGCTATACTTCATCCTATAGTAGTTTGTCTGCAGAGCTACTGTGCAGCATACTTTTATGTGTTTTAATGGGAACACTTTATAATCTCAAAATACTGAAATGTCAAATTTCAGTATCTCGAGACTATAAAGCCGAATGTTGAAAATAGCGATCGCTCATAATCGTGAATTCGAATATCTTGTATTCACGGTTATGGACTTATGCTACGTTGTTTCCGGGTTTGTGTGTTGATGGTGCATGGTGTCTTGTTTGGATCTAGGTGTTATGTCAGGTAAGTGAGTGTTTTGTTAGGGTTTTGAGTGGGAGGTAGAGTGTATATGAGTATGCTGATATGTTTGATGTGTGTGTGAGGGACTGGAGAATGTGTGTGCGTGAGTTTGCTTTGTTTCTTGTATGTGCGATCTCGGAGTTAGTATATATAAGTAGGGGGGGTACAGTGGGGCTTGCCCCCCTGCTTATGTGTGTATGAGTTGTATATGTGTGTAATTTTGTTTTTTAAATTGTGATGTGGGCGTTTTGGTGTATGTGTAGTGTGGTGTGTGCGGTTTGTTTGGGTTTTTGAATTTCGCGGTTTTGGGCTTGGGTTTTGTAGTTTCAGTGTTTTGTGGATTCGGTTTCATGGTCTCGAGATACTGAAATTTGATGTTTCAGTATCTCAAGATTATGAAGTGAATCCAGTTTAATACATTGTCATGACCAAAAGCAGAGACACTGTTGTGTGTGTCCATGCTGGTTTCTGCTGTTGATTATCATCTGTGTGCTTCAGTGTGATGCTGGAGATTGTACAGTCACACATATTTTCATGTTCTGGTATGTTGTGCTACATGTTTCTGTTCTTGAGTATGAAATTGGTCCTGTGTGTAGTGGCATACACTGCCATGCATGCTATGTGTGTGCATTTGGCTACCCATATGTTTTCTAGAAGTATTCTTCTTTTGTTTTCAACATATACTGTGCATATGAAAGCAAATGGACACGGATCACAATACAGAACTCAGTGGTGATCAGTTGGCATACTTTAGTGCTATGTAAAGAAAGCACTATGCCCTGCATTCTGTACATTACTGAGCTGTGGCATATTGAGAAATGTTTTCGGTTTGAGATGTTCCATGTGAAGATGAGTACGTTATGTTCTTTATCATTAATATCACCAGTGATATGTCTATATCTAGAAACACATAGGTGACTATTGAGTCAAGGTTCTAAAAATTGCTGCACGCTGCTTTAAATCTACATCTGTGTTACAAAGACTATGGCGTAGCGATGATGGGATAACAAGGGAGTCGCATATCAATTAACAGACACCATAACTGAAAGTAAAGATACATTGACATTCCATAGCAGTCTGCAGTTATCCTACTGTGGCTGTACAAAGGAGAAGTCCTATTTTGTCTGTTTAGCAGAAGCACATTTTCTAAGTGCAGGATGTGTGGATGCTGATTATGGAATGCAAGAGCGAAGGGGGTCACTGTATGTTTTTACTATATCAGTGTGTCAGCCAACCCTGAATTGCGGATTTTTCTTGATGCATTTCTTCAGTGGATTTTGCAGTTGTCATGGCTCCATGTGCATGTACGTCTTTGCTTAAATTATTTCCTGGAAATGTCAGTACGTTTAATGCCCCTTACAAGCCATGTAGATCACATATTAGTGTTGACCATTCATACTGTGCAGGATTTTCCAGGTGTCAAGTGTGTCCGGCATATTCCCATTATGTAGCTGATTACATGTGTAAACAGGCAGATACTACATGCATAATATTCTGCTTGTGCAGAGTCTAGCCACTGACAAACAAAATGATCATGTATTTTCTATAATGAGGGCATTGTGTTATATAAGATATGTGTACAGACCAGTATATTTATTACCCTTTCGATGTTTGGCACTGACACATTTACCACTGGTAGTGTTATACTGCTGTAATACCCACCGCAGATGGAACTGTGAACTGCCCTTGCACTGTCTGTGTGCAAAACTACTATTTATCACTGTGGATGCTGTTCTCTCACAGGACACTGAACTGTGTCACATTTAATATGATCTCTAGATCACTGCTGATTCTGACATTGCAGCAGTGACTCTGTTCTGCAGTCTGTGGAGTCTCTGGTCTGCCGTGTAAAGAAACATATACCCTTTCTGTCCGTAAACATCCACTATTAATGTATGAGTTACAAAACTGGTGCCTTTGCCATGGTAACCTTGCAGTATCCATGTCACATTCTCCAGAAGTGTAATATTGATGCTACTGTGTGCATCATTTCACTGCTCTTTGCTGTTTTATACTATGGTATGAGGAAACTGAGTGGATGGATCAGTAATCCTGCTGCCTGGTTACTGGCCAGTACATGTTGTGCATATGGATTTATAACCCTGATATCCTAAGAAACTGGACATTACATGGTGTGGGAATGGATGTTCATACATTCATATGCTCATAGATTAGAACAAGGTTATCTTCCCTTGCAAGCCCTTTTAAGCCTAGAAAAATTTCCCAACCCATAAGATTCCATGATTTTCCTTATCCCTTCATGGACTGCATTTCTTATTACACATACTGGTAATAACTGGGATGACACCATCGATGGTTATAAGGGTGCCAAGTGTAATACTTATTGGTTTAAGCTACATCTGTCCATTAGTGGTGGGGGGGGGGCATTCTCAGGGAAGATTTCCTATTCCTCATCCACAGATCTAAGTTACACTCGAATATAGACTGGGGTGCCCTTTGTTCTATGTGGATGGGAAGTCTGTTCCATAACAGTGGCAATATCTGAGAGATTTACTTGCCTCCCCAAACCATTCTGTTTTTGTTGCAGAAGAGGTTTTGATCGCTGGACTGAGTATTTCTAGTACTGTTTGATTTGCCGATATGTATTAGTTCCATCAGGTATGGGTCAGCGGATGTCTTGTATGCCAGATATGAGTCAGCTGCTTGCAGTCTGTACAAGATCTAGTACAGTGATAGGGCTTTGAGGCAGTCCATGTATCACAAATTGTTTAAGATGAGTTTTCTTTTTGTAAAGTATCTCTATAGACATGCCATCTGTTGCATATGTCTGGACAGATAAATGCAAATAGGCACATTATACTCAATGACTGGCCTTATGAGGGATGAATAAAAGGGGGGGAGGCAATGGCATCACCAGACTAAGAATAAACTCTCTTGTTAATAAGCTGTGCAGTATAGAATGATGTTCTGACCACAATGGACACGTCTGTCAAACGAATGACTGGTTCATCTCTTATATATGCATTCCCAATTTGGTGGTGCTTCCCCTGGGGGTGATATAGTAATGCATGTTTGGACATTTAGCTTTAATTAATGATTCTGCCATCAGTTATTTATTTAGGAGAATCCTTCCTGCAGGATGGCTAATTGCTTTGGGAATTCTATAAATGCAGCCAATTTGCAGTCTTCTGCAAACTTAGTCAACCAGAGTCCTTTAGTATTGGTTTTAACTTCAAAGAAGTAGATGGGAAATATAAAATGTTATAACACTGAGTCCTGTGGGACTCCACTGGTGACTGGTCTTTTTGTGGAGTTAACTTCCACTATTTTGATTTTTTGCATATTATTCATGAACCAGATGGTAATCCAACAGGCAATGTAGGGGTTTATTCCTAACTGGCTTAGCTTTTCTACTATGCCTGAGTTTGTAATTGTGTCAAAAGCCTTGGCCAAATCGATATAGACAGTGTGCACTGCTTTACCTTAATATATTGCCTTGGTGACTACTTCAAAGAAATCCACCATGTTGTGTAATCATGACCTGCCTTTCATGAATCCAAACTGAGATGGAACCTCTGTTTGGAGGTTCCCTGTAGCCGTACTGATAAACTTCATAATAATCCATTAATTGGCTTTACTAGTAGCACAGCTAGGATGGAATGAATGGAGAAATCACCCCAGGTGCTGTATTGTCCAGGATGCAATTTGTCAATGTAAAATAAAAAAGATATTTGTAGTCAAATACCTTTTTTCACCTTTAAGGAAAACAGCAAACCATATGTCCAAGATGCTCCTATGTGCCCCCTGCCCTCAACCATATGTCCAAGATGCTCCTATGTGCCCCATGCCTCATTTACTTCATCTTGCTTTTCAGAGTCTGGAGAAGCGATAGTGTTATCATGAAAGTGCTTACTTGCATCACTTTCTTTCATGTTCAATAAATAGAGGTTTTGCCTAGCGTGTTGGTTCGGTACTTGTTTTTTACTTCAAGTTTACACTGCCCTAAAAATACTTGTGATTGTCTGCCTAGGGAGAGGGGGTGGTGCCACAGTGCAAAAAAGACAGTATCTTGGGCTAGATCTTCGGTGCCTATAGCGAGCTGAGGGATGTATTGCTTTCTCAATCAAAATCATTCACTGTGGGTACATTTTGTGTGTAGGGGCTGAGACTAGGGCAGAAAAAAACAAGTCTCTGTAGTAAGTATGGTTAGTTACTAGATTATTTTGGTACATGTGTATAAATGCATTGACAGACTGCTGAAGGAGTCGTTGGGGGGGATGATTTATTATGGTGCTTGTGCATACTCGGGCAGACTACTGTAGGAGTTGATAAGGGGAAATGTTTCATTTGCTGCTTGTGGATACTTAGACTGGTGAAGGGGTCAGTGGGGGAAATGTTTCATTGTGGTGTTTGTGCATACTTGGACAAACTGCTTCATATTACTAGAACTATTGCTCATTGAAGAAAGTAACACATGTTTCTGTCTCTCATGAAAACAGTGCTAAGGGGCATACCTCTCAACCTGTTAACATAAGAATTGATGAAAAAGCCTAAAATAATGGGTTAAAAGGCTCAAAAAGAGGGACAGATTTTAAATATTACTTATGAAGCTTAAACTTAGAAAGTTGCTAGAATAACAAGATTTGTATAAGTATGCATTTTCCGAAGAAAATTAAGTCTAAAACACAAAAACATGAAAATAAAATTGCCAAAGATTCCAAAGACAACCACAAGGCATTCTATAGCTATGTCAAGAATCTAAATGGCAATGTGATCTGAGCTACAACAGAATGGCATTAAATATACTGATCCCAAGGATATTGCCAATATCCTGGCAGATTGATTCAGTGCAAACTTCACCTCCCTTTCACCCCCTAAAGGGCCCATCTCAATACTGAAAGATTGCCAAATTCCTTTAATAAGGGCCACACAGGTAAAAAAACGCACTCTCCAAAGCTAAGAATACAGCATCCATGGGACCAGATGACATCCCAGGTTGTGTACTACATGAACTACAAAATGAACTGACACCTCACCTAAGTGTCATGTTTAATCATAGCCTCATCTCAGGCTTCATGCCCACTGAGTGGAGCACAGCTGCAGTTATCCGACTCTACAAGGGGTATCCACCTTGGATCCTGGGAACTACCTCCCCATCAGTCTGACGAGCCTGATCTGTAAGGCTATGGAACGTATTATCATGGAACTTATAAACAAAGAAATTGGCAACCTTCAAACACTGGACCCTGTGCAGTTTGGGTTTGTGAAAGGCCGATCTTGTCTCCTGAACCTGATTGACTTCTTCGAATCAGTCTCCAAAGCTGTGGACAAGGGTAAGGTGGTCCACACAGCCTATCTGGATCTTGGCAAAGCCTTCGACACCATTCCCCACTCTGGAATCATAGATAAACTTACTAAGCTGGGCATTAATCCCTATGTCACTTGTTGGGTTGCCAGCTGACTTACTGACAGAACCCAGAATGTAAAAGTAGCCAACTCCAAATCCAGCTCCAGACAAGTGACAAGTGAAGTACCTCAGGGTTCAGTCTTGGGACCGCTCTTGTTTGGCATCTACTTCTCTGAAGTACAGGCCAACACTAAGGGACTCTGGCTAACGAAGTTTGCAGATGACTGCAAACTGGGAGCCATTACTGAATCCCCAAATTATGTGGATATTCTACAAAAGGGCCTTACACAACCAGATGCTTGGTGCCAGAGCCATGGGCCCAAGCTCAGTGCCAAGAAATGTATAGTTATCCCCTTTGGGAAAAAAACATGTACCCATGAATTTCCACATAGGTGGCAATATATTAAACACAGAAAGTGTGATAAGAGACTTAGGGACACAGGTGGACAGTGGTCTCACCTTCGATAACCACATTGCCACAACAGTCAGGAAATCCTTCTATGTGGCACACCTCATCACTAAGGGCTTTTCATCCAGAAAAAAGGAGGTCATTGTCCCACTGTACGCATCTCTCATTAGTCCCATTATAGAATACAATGCCCTGTTTGGTTTGTACCTCTCAAGACAGAAAGGCTGCAGAAATACCTCACTAAAAGAATCACAAGCCTAAAGCAAATGCCCTATGCTCACTGTCTAAAAAAACTCCACCTATACTCTGTCACATATCATCTACTCAGAGGCGATCTCTGCTTAACATTCAAAGCCATGTCAAACGCAGAGCTGTTGGACATGCTACACTTAAAGAAATCCCAATCACTCAGAGACACACGCTCCAGGGATCTAAACCTTGGCATCACGATGAACAAAACATGCTGGAGGGATAGGTTCCTGACCCAGAGACTCCACAGACTCTGGAATAGACTGCCCATACATGTCAAGCAGAGTGCCTCTTTGGCCCTCTTGAAATAGAACCATGATGATTGGATAGGAGATAGGAAATTCACCCCGGGGATCACATCAGTCGCCCTGCTAAACAGGGGTCCAGGGAAGTAAATACTGTGGGAAGAAATAGCCAGGGAATTGTTATGGCTAGGCTTGTATATGCCCTTGGGCCAATAGCCTAGTACCAACCTATGAACCTATGAACAAATCTCTGTCATTATTTGATGAGTTCAGTCCTCACTGATTTGCCAGAAACACACAAATGTTATGAGGTGAAATTTGGAACACTCTGTAAAAATCTAAACAGTTGAGAGGAATGGTCAAGAGCCAAGGCTAAGTATTCAACACATGTTGCTTAATACTTGGAAAATTCTGTTTGTTGCCTAGGTGAACTAAGGAGAAAAATCAGTCACAGGTTCATAGGTTCATAGGATGTTACTAGGCTAGTGGCTTTAGAGCCTTTACAAGCCTAGCCATGTTAATCCCAAGTATCCCCGTTTCTTCTTTTTGGGGAGTTTGCAGAACAAACTTATGAACATAGCGGGTCTGTCATCAACACAGGCTACCCCCCATCTATGTGTGACATAAGTGATACCCCAGGGGTGAATATGCAGTCTCCTATCTAATTACTTAGGTTGCTTTTGAATAAGGCCATTGAGGAGCTCTGTTTTATGTGAATAGGAAATATATTCCAGAGATCATCAGTCTGTGGGAGACATATCTGTCTCTCCAGCATGTTCTGTTTATGTCACAAGCTAATTTAAGATCCCTTTAGTGAGTAACTCTTGTGGCATTTGACTTGTGGATGTGCAGTATTACTGTTAGGGCAGGGTCTGAGATTGTCCTAAAGGCCAGGGACTAGTCATCTCTCAGTAGCCTATAACATAAAGAATAAAGTGACAGGGCATTCACCCTGTCCATGAAGGTCATGGGTTTTCCCTGTATTTACTTAGTGAGAAACCTCTGAGGTCTCTCCAGCTGCTGCAGGTATCTGGTGAGGTACATGCAAAAGGTGCATTATACTCTATTACACAATGATTACCCATTAACATTCCAAAACGAGCATGGTGGTTGGTCAGTCCAACCAGCGTGCCCGTTGTACGTCAAGCAAATATCAATGGAAAAAAGTCCAGTCATCTGGACTTTCATCTATTAATATATGCTATGGAAACTCTATTTTATTTTATTTTATTTTTTTAAATAAAGTTTCAAAAACTGGAGACTTCTAAAGAGCAAAACAGATAGGAGAGAGAAAAATAAAAGTATAATTAGGTCAGGTATGTTATGCAAAACTAGAGAAACATCTGATTATCCTTTTATTTTCTCTGCCCCATCTCTTCCATATGTTGAAACTCTCCCAATTACGTTTTTAAATTAAGAACATGGCTAAAACTAGATACACACCATGACGGGTCCTGCAGCTCTACAACGGACCAAAAACAAGAATCATAACAGAGCTGCCATTATGGCTGTCTGAAGTAAACCAACTGCAAGTGAAACACTGGAATTTGGACTAGCAAGATTCTCTTTAATATAAGTTGTACACATTTGCTCTGTTGTTGTTATTCTCTCATTCAGTGTATTTAACTCATTCCATTATTTTGGTGTCAGACTATATGGAGTGGAATCTCTATACATTTATGGAGAACCCTGCTGTTCCAAATTCCAGCATTTCGGTGGGGGCTGGCTTATTTCAGACAGTTATAATGGCAGCTCTTTTGTGATTCTTCTTTTTTTTTTTTAATTAAAAAAAAAAAGAAAGAGTAACAGAGGTCTTACATTCTCTATCTCTTCCCTTACACAGCACTAATGTACTGCATAAGCATGGGGAATAAAGTCTCATACACATGTGCAGTACATCAGGAAAGCCCCAGGATACCAGGGGAAAATGTGGAAGAACATCACAGTGCCATTATACAAGGACGTCATTTAAGAAAAGTAAGTTGTTGTGTCTTTTGGCTTATCCCGGTTAGGGGTCGCCACAGCGGAACTCCGGTCCGCTAATGCTTGGTAGTGGATTTTTACGTGCCGAGTTACCAGCCCTGACGCACAACCTTCAACGAAGGCATGCCTATTCATGCATGCCTCCACACAGAAGACGCTCTAGCTGAGAATCGAATGGGACAACGTCTTGCTGTGAGGTGACAACACTACCGCAGCACCACTACCGTGGGTAAAGTAAGTAACTTTCTTAAATAATGGGCTTCAGTCTTATGACCAAACCACACCAACTGTGGGTAAAACCAGCATTACCCACAACCAACCATGGATTATTGCTATATTAGTGGTCTGATGAGGGTTGATTACAGTAGATGTATAACATCCTTTGACCTGGATGCTATACCCTTGCTTATGAGATGCTCTACATGGAAGGTTTTCTTTACTACTGTGGAAGCTTGGTGGTCGAAGTTCAGATTGCTCTCAATATGTATTCCCAAGTCTCGCACCACTGGGTTGGAACTGTGAATATTATAATTTGTGGGGAATTCCATTTTGCCAAAGGGAATTATAATGCATTTTCTGCATTTAGTTTTAGACCCTGGCTTTGGCACCAGTCATTTGTTTGTGTTAGCCCTTCTTGTAATATGTTGACATTATTGAGGGACTCAGTGATTGCTCACAGTTTGCAATCATCAGTGAACTTGGTCAGCCAAAGGCCATCTACTTTGGCATGGACTGCTAAGAAATATAAGCCAAATAGTTAGATGCCTAGAATAGACCCCTGTGGTACTCCACTGGTGATTGGTCCACTGGTGGAGGTGGAGACACCAATTTTGACAGAGTGTGTTTTGTTTTTGAGTCAATTGACTACCTATCTAGTAATGTGAGGGTTAATTCCCAGTTGGGAGAGTTTCTCAATGATGCCAGAGTGATGAATTATGTTGAAAGCCTTGGCAAGGTCAAGATAGGCTGTGTGCACTGTCTTACATTCGTCCATGGCTTTGGTGACATTCTCAAAGAAGTCTACCAGGTTTAGTAAGTATTATCTACCCTTAACAATGCCAAACTGGGGTGCATCCAGCATTTGGAGGACACCTATGTCCTTGCTGATAAAGTACATCATAATTCTTTCCATGGCCTTGCAGATGAGGCTGGTTAGACTTATGGGTCAGCAGTTCCCATGGTCGGTTGATGGCCCATCTTTATGGAAGGAGATTACTGTTGCTGTTCTCCATTCTGCAGGAACATAGCAAGTTCTCAAGCTATGATTAAACAGAATGCCAAGTGGGTCCACTAGGTCTTGTTTTAGATTGTTTAGTAAACAACCTGGGATATTATCTGATCCCAGTGAGGCCATGTTTTTGGCCTTGGTCAGCACAGAGATGAACTGTTCTCTAGAGATACTAGGCAGTGGTTGTCATCAGGTATACTTTGGCATATGGTAGTTGGGAATAGGGGGGTGAAGTTTGCACTGAATCTGTCAGCTAGCAGATTGGCAATATCTTCCAGTGTAGTATGAGTGATCCCATCTATAACCAGTTTGGCACATAGCTTAGCATTCTGTTTTAGACTTCAGACATAGTTAAAGAATGCCTTATGTTTGTCCTTGACTATGGATGTGATTTTAGTTTCATAATTTGCTTTAGAAGACTTTACATGATTTCTGATTTTCTTGTTTAGGCTTATGAGGGAACTCTTCCTTTGCAGAGTGATAACCTTCTTGCTTTTGGACAACAGTTTATTCCTCTTGTTAAATAATCTCTTTATACCTGAAGTCCACCATGGTGGCTTGTTTTTATACGAAGACCTAGTTTTGATCCGGTTAGGCACAGCAGAGTATATGCAGTCACTTCAGATGTTCCTACAGGACATTTCTATACACTTCTTCATAGTGATCATTGGTGTCTGAGCTGTATACCAGGTTTGCTTGGTAAGATATCCCTTAAGGGCATCTAGTTGGAGATGCATGTTATGCATTAGAGCCCTGGCTCATGACCTTTGAGAAGGCCAAACAAGCCCACAGAGCAAGAATTCAGTGAGACTCACCATCAAACTAGGAATATTATAGAACATGTGTTTAGATTGCTTAAATCAAGTTTCCGGTGTCTAGACACATCCACAGATGCACTATAGTACAACATGGGCACCTGTGATGAAATACTTATAGTCTGTACTATGTTATACAGCATCATTCTCAGAAAAAAGCTCCATCAAGGGCAGCAAGTGGAAGAAGCACATTTTCAATGACCATAGGCAGGGCCAGCAGCAACAGGCAATACAGATGCGTAGTCTGAGAGAGAACCACCTGCTGCAGATGGTGCTAGTGAATGGAGACATGCACAGTATGCCCTGGTTCTGGCTAAGAGGCAAAGGATAGCACATACTATCACTACCTAGTCCATATTAAATCCCATGCACATAAAAGTATGAAAACTGATGCCTGTCAGACAGCACAACCTTTATTTACCATGTAATGGCTGTGTTCTGATAGCTTCAGACAGAGACAACTCTCAAGGACACAATACATACCTGCACTAATGATAATGAAATGTTGAAACTGTAAATAAAACAAAAATGTTATTGTGACAAACCAAAATGGTGCCAGCCCAGCTAACTGGAATTTTGTAAATAATTAGATGTCACTTGAAAATATTAATATGATTGTTGTAGAATTATGAGGCTGCCAGCCCAGCTATCTGGAATTTTGTAAATGATCATATGTCATTTCTGAATATTAATATGATCCATAGGCTTGTCTTACAAATGTAAGAGAGCTATATGTTATGTGTATATTAAACTACTGGTGCAGAAGTGTGTGTTGAACTGTATTTTATGTACTGAGCTTTGAGAATGTAACCACAGTGTACCCTGCTGGAAGAGCACAGAAATGTGCATACACTGTATACCTGTGCAAATGTGTGTTTTAATGGTAAAAGTTGGAACATACTGAGTTCACTTGCAAACCCTTAAGAAAATAAGTGGACATTGTTTTACAATTCTGATATCTCTGTTTCAGCTCAGAGCAGACACAATGTCTAGAGATGGAGGTTTTCCTATTGTCTTAAAACAAAAATAATTACCAGGTTTCAAATGTAAAAGTGTTTAACTGTTTTACGACTTTCAGTTATAGGCAAACTTCTGAGAGATATGTACCTCTGACACAGAGATGCTAAATTCTAAGTTTCTGTTTGCCTGGGAAGTAAAGGCAGGTGACAAAGAGTGATGTCATCCTAGCTAACCCAGCAGTAATGTGTATTATTAATTTAAGAACTATCTCAGAGAGTGAGTATGGCATTTTATATCCTGCCATGGATATAGAAACGTCCATTCAGCACTTCTCATCTGCATTTGCCTTGCTTTGTAAGTAAGACTTAGGGAATAGTATATCTTAGATATAGATAGGAATATAGTAAAGATTAGTTTAGATGTTTTCTGTATTTATTTGGGACTGTCCTGAAATGTTGTTTTAAAATATTTACTGTGATTCTGAACTCTGTAGTCACTGTGCTGATTATTGAATATTGTCTTGTTCTTTTATTATTTATTATTAAATATATTTAAACATTTTAATTGTAGCTGGTTAGTTTAGAGATATTTAAGCTCTTAGAATACTTGCATATGTATCTGGTGACACTGTATAGGTCACGCCTAAATAGCCTTGGTCACACTTACCATTTGGATAATAGTAACATTACACAATAAAATTGGTCACCCTTTGGTAAGTGCCTTAAAGTATTTGATAAGAGCTGGCTGGTTTCAGTAATAACTACCTTAAAGTCTGGGCAGAAGGGGGCATAACTAGTAAACCAGGAGTGTCTGAGGGTGGGTATATAAGTCAAATCTCAAAGTGTGTGTGTGTGTGTGTGTGTGTGTGTGTGTGTGTGTGTGTGCGTGTCAGCCACTTGAGCATGGACATGAAGCACTGGTTGGACAGACAGGGTGCTGGAGGTCTCAGCTTGGTCACTCGACTGAGAGCTTAACCCTATAGCTGTGCTAGTGGGGGCTTTTACTGGGGATGTGGAGAAAGAGGCAGAAACCAACCCCAGACTGATGTGCCCTTAAGGGAAATCGTACTTTACTGTGTGTGTACTTGTCATCCTCCCAGTGTGCACTTCCCTCATTGGTGCTAATGGTGAGGAATGAGACTCCTTGATTACTGGGCCAGTGCAGGGGTGTCACATATTAACTGTTTAGCAGTGGTGGGATAGCCACATCACATATTAATGTGTTGATAGTGGTGAGATAGCCACATCACATATTAATTAGCTTGTAGTGTTGTGGATATTAAATTCTTGTAGCATGTGTACAGTGGTCACTTAAGGTATTTGTACTCTTAATCAGCCATGCAGTGAACATTCAGAGTTCATATCATAATTGTTTTATTTTTTTTGTTAGCTTAGTTAGTCAGGGAGAGCAGGCAAGCATGTCAGCAGAGGAGTATGGCAAACTGACAAGGAGCCAGTTGGCTGAGATGTGCCAAGCTATAGGACTGGTACATGCCAACTTGACTAAAGTAGACATGAGTGCAGCTTTAGTCATAGCTGCATTGCAAAATATCAACCAGGAGGACAATCAGACTGGCCTTGGAGATGTACACCTCTCAGAGAATGAACAGCTCAACGTTTCCACAGAGTTAAAAATCCATCTGGAGTCAGAGACTTGGCTAGAGGTCAGGCATTTGGAAATGGAAGCAGCAGAGAAAGTGAGACGTCTGCAGGCTGAGGAGAGTGAGAGGCAGAGGCAGTATGAAAAAGAGATGCTGACTCTTCACCAGGGTCATGGAGGTAACGGGGAAGGGAGTAACCAAACCCCAGAAGCAACAAAGGTCAGTAAATTTATTCCAAAATTTACTGAGGGGGATAATTGTGATAATTTCAGTCATATGTTTGAAAGGGTATATAAACAGTATAATGTTAAACAACAGCTCTGGGTACGGTTCCTGACCTCTTTACTCCATGGTATAGCTGTAACTGTTCTTTCCAAACTGTCTGATACCAATTGTTTAAATTATAATACAGTCAAAATGTGTTTGCTAGAATGTTTTAAGTTAACACCTGAAGCTTATTGGAAAAAGGTTTGTGAGTACAGACGCAAGGCAGATGAAAGTGTGTGTGAATGTGTTGCTGAACTAACCACTTATTTTCATAGGTGGGTGAGTGGATGTCAGGTCACCACTTCTGAAGGGCTGCCAGACGTTTTGGTGAGGGAACAAGCCCTTAGCACTTTGTCTGAGGACATGAGAACCTGGTTAGCTGAAAGACAATGCAATACTGTAAATGAGTTGAGGAAGAAGGGAGACCTATACCTAGCAAGCAGGGCATCAGTGCACATGAAAGGGACACCCAGTGCTGTTCATGGGTCTAAGAGAAATATGGTGTGCAGTCCAGACTGCCCCAACAGAGTCCACCAGTAGAAGGGGAAGCCATTAGTCCAGGTACACATCCAGGACCAAGGGTTAAATGTTTTAAATGCAACCAGTGTGGCCATGTAGCATATACATGTCCATAGAGGCAAGGTGGGAGTGTTAGTAAGTGGAAATGACAAAATGCCAACAGTAGGTTGTCTTGAGACAACAAGAGTACCAAACTACCACAAGAGGCTATATCCTATCTTAGTGAATGGGAAAAAGGCCATGGCTAAAATAGACACAGCCTCTGACCTAACAGTGAAGCCTGCAGTGGTTACAGAGGATCACTACTTGCTTGAGCAGTCTACTCCTGTCAGAGCTTTAGGAAGGACTCCATTCCAAATACACTTGGCTAGGGTTCACCTTGACTGGGAGGGTGGAAAAGGAAGCCAGCAAGTAGGTGTGTTTGAGGATATCCCTGCAGATGTTCTGATAGGAAATGATTTTAATAATGCAGTACCGTGTGTGCATGCAGTTACATGCAGTCAGGCTTGGAGACAAGCATGTGAGTCTGGTAGCTTGGGCTAGACCCAGACAGACTGCACACTTGCAGCCAAGACTAGTGAGGTGGTTACTTCAGTGAGGGAGCTACGCTGTAGCAGTGAGACTGAAGGTGGACCACAGCTGCTTGTGGGTACTGATGTTCACTTGGACAGAGTGACTGCAAGGGCAGAAGTGAGTAGTAGTACCCAGGCTGACAGTGAGGCACTGCTTGTCAGAGAATACCAGACTTCCTGTGGAAGGGGAGCTGGGAATGGTTACAGAGAGAGAGTTGAGAAAGGCTCAGCTCTCAGACCCTATATTACAAGGTCTGAAGGAGGTAGCTATTGAGGCACTTGATTTTCAAGGGAAGGGGGAATCTGTATACTGGGACAAAGGGTTACTGTATAGAGAGTGGAACCCTGAGGGAGGGATGAGGGTGAGAGAATACAGCAGTTGATAGTGCCCAGAGCCTACCATCTGGCACTTTTAAACATAGCCCATGATATTCCCTTTGCAGGTCATAATGGCATAAAATGTGCAAAGAGATGTATTATGCAGAATATTTATTGGCCTGGGATTTCCAGATATGCAACAGGGTACTTTGGCACTTAGGACCTGTGAGCAGTGCCAAAAGGTAAGCAAGGCAGGAGACAAGGTGCAAGCTCTCTTAATGCCTTTCCCTGTGTTTGAGGACCCATTTCAGAGGGTAGCTATGGATATTATGGGGTCTCTGAGTACCCCAAGTTCCACAGGGAAAAAGTATATCCTAGTGGTAGTAAATTATGCTACCAGATACCCTGAGGCAGTGGCTCTGCCCTCCATTGAGGCAAAAAAGGTGGCAAATGGTTTGTTAGAAATTTTCAGCAGGGTAGGTTTCCAAAGGAAATACTGACTGATAGAGGTGCCAGTTTCATGTCACACCTGCTGGGCTGTCTGTAGAAGTACTGTGGGGTGAAGCACCTAAAGACTACCCCTTGTCATCCCCATGCTAATGGTATTGTTGAGATGTTAAACTTAACACTCGAGTCCACGCTATAGGCATTTGCAGACCAGTTTAAGAGGGAGTGGGACAAGTATTTGCCCCATCTGTTTTTTGCTTACAGAGAGGTTCCCCAGGAATCCATAGTTTTTTCACCCTTTAAGTTGTTGTAAGGGCATAGGATGAGGAGACATCTAGATTTGATTCAAGATGAATGGGAAGGTGAGTGTGAATCCCACAAGGAGTCTGTTGTGGCATATGTCCTAAATCTCAGTACAAGGCTCAGGGAACTCATGGGCTTGGCCCAGGAGAACATGGCAGAAGCCCAACAGCATAAAAAAGGTCTGGTCTGACAGGAATGCTCAAGCTAGAGAGTATGCTGTAGGGAAGAAGGTAACGGTTCTCATTTCTATCAGACACATCAAGCTACAGGAAGCTTGGGAGGGACCATATAGGGTGGTAAGAAAGGTCAGTATTGTTATCTATATGGTAGAACTGCTAGGTGGGAGGCAAGGGCACAAATTGTACCATGTTAACATAATTAAACCTTACCATGATAGGGAGGCCTTTGTGATAAGTATTGGCAATAGAAGGCAGGAGGAATCTGAGGGGAATCTATGGATACAGGCAGCCAGCCAGGAAAATCCCAAATTACTATTGTAGAGCCTAGGGTTGCAGGCATATGATGGGACAGTGCAGCACAGTACTGGGGTCAGCAATGGCAAGGCAGCTGGAATCTCAAGACAGGGAATGGGGTAAGGTATTCCCAAATAGGCTCAGCTCTCTCAAGCAATGTTTCTCAATGGTCACTTGAAAAACTAGCTAGAGTTCTTGTGGGGGGGTGTAATAAACCAAAATGTTTCCAGCCCAGCTAGCTGGAATTTTGTAAATAATTATAAGTCACTTGAAAATACTAATATGATTTATATAGAATTGTGAGGCTGCCAGCTCAGCTATCTGGAATTTTGTAAATAATCATATGTCATTTGTGAATAGTAATATGATCCACTGGCTTGTCTTACAAATGTAAGAGAACTATATGTTATGTGTATGTTAAACTACTGGTGCAGAAGTGTATGTTGAACTGTATGTAATGTACTGAGCTTCAAGAACGTAACCGCAGTGTACCCTGCTAGAAGAGAGCAGAAATGTGTATAAACAATATACCTGTGCAGATGTGTGTTTTAATGGTAGAAGTTGCAACATACAGAGTTGACTTGCAAAACCTCAAGAAAATAAGTGGAAATTGTTTACAATTCTGTTATCTCTGTTTCAGCTCAGAGCAGACATAATGTCTAGAGTTGGAGATTTTCTTGAAACAAAAATAGTTACTGGGTTTCAAATGTAACATTTGTAACTGTTTTATGACTTCCAGTTCTAGGCACATGTCTAAGAGATATGTACCTCTGACACAGATGTGCTAAATTCTAAGTTTCTGTTAGCCTGGGAACTGAATGCAGGTGACAAAGAGGGATGTCATCCTGGCTAACCCAGCAATAATGTGTATTATTAATTTAAAAACTATCTCAGATATCTATCTCAGATAACTATCTCAGATGTTTCTGATATAACTATCTCAGAGAGTGATTCTGGGCAATTTATATCTTGTCTTGGATCTAGAAACATCCATTCTGCACTTCTCATCTGCATTTGCCTTGCTTTGTAAGTAATACTTAGGGAATAGCATCTCTTAGATATAGATATGAATGTAGTAAAGATTAGTTTAGATGTTTTCTGTATTTATTTGAGACTGTCCTGAAATGTTGTTTTAAAATATTTCCTGTGAACTCTGTAGTCACTGTGCTGAGTTATTGAATATTGTCTTGTTCTTTTATTATTTATTATTAAATATGTTTAAACCTTTTAATTGTGGCTGGTTTGTTTAGAAATATTTAAGCTCTTAGAGTATTTACATATGTATCTGGTGACACTGTATAGGCCACTCCTAAATAGCCTTGGCCTTGGTCTCACTTACCATTTGGAAAATAGTGACATTGCACAGTAATATTGGGCACCCTTTCATAAGGGCCTTAAAGTAGTTGATAAGAGCTGGCTGATGGCAGTGATAACTACCTTATAGTCTGAGCAGAAGGGGGATTAGCTAGAAACTTGTGTCAGCCTTCCCCAGGAGTATTTGTGGGTTTGTATATAAATCATATTTCAAAGTGTGTGTGTGTCAGCTACTTGGGCAGGGGCACAAAGCACTGGTTGGACAGACAGGGTGCTGGAGGTCTTAGCTTGGCCACTCAGCTGAGATCATGACCCTATAGCTGTGCCATTGGGGAGTCTTTTTGGGGATCTGGAGAAAGAGGCAGAAACCAGCCCAGACTGACTGTGATCTCTTTGTGCTCTTAAGGGAAATTGTACTTTACTGTGTGTGTACTTCTCATCCTCCCAATGTGCACATCCCTTGCTGGTACTAGTGGTGAGGATTAAGGCTCCTTGATTACTGGGCCAGTGCAGGGGTGTCACAGGTACTGTATATCACTGAGAACATTTATATCGACATATGTATATGTCCTATGAGTACACACAAGTTAGCCTCCAACCAACTCCCCCACTCTAGCCCTTCCAATCAAACTACGCACACCCACAGCATTTCCCCCAATCTAGCCCTTCACAGCAACCCCTCAATCCAACTCCTCAGACTCCCCAACAAAACACATACAAAAGACATATATTTTGATCTTGACTATCAGCACAAACTGTATAACACCTCTGTAGTGGAGATAACACAGGCTTGAATTTTGCAATATGTTTGCAATTATCAATTCAGCATTACACATGTAACACCAAACTGTTATAACATCCTTATCCACTGCTGTGAGGTCCAGTCCAGTAGAAATGCACAAACAGATCACATTTTACTTTTTCCTGCCAGCACAGATAGTAACACCAGACCTCTCTATATACTTGTGATACCATTGTCTGCAAAAATTAAGCAAAAATAAAATAAAATTCAATTACATTTGCCTTGCACCATTCAGTAGCATATTTGTAGAAATAGCTATTCCAGAGATAAGGGATAAACATAAATAGATTAACAATTGTACAAACACTCTTTCTCAGTCACTGCATTTCACCTTTGCACTGTCAAAATGAAACAATTATTGGTTCTAATTCTGTACTGTGTGACTTAATATTATGATAATGATTTCTAAATGCTTCTATTATTCCATCTAAGTATGTTACCTTCTTTCGGATGCCTGGTATATAAACTTCCCTTAGATGATTTGATTTTATTATTTTGTAGTCCTATTTGCTATTCTTCTCTGATTCCTAGGGATCATTAAGTAGGAAAAAAGTCTGATCTTCTCCAATGTTATCATGTTTTTATGATGTAAAATTTCCAAATATTCTTTATTCTTTTTTCCCATTTCTGTGGTTAGGGACTTCATCCCTTTCAGAATGTTAAATTTTAATCCATCAATGTTCTTCTGCAGCTCTGTCAAATCCTTATTCAATTGTCTTCTCTTATTTTTGTACCATGCTAACGTTTTACCATACATGTAAGCTTTCAGTGAGTGATATATATATATATATATATATATATATATATATATATATATATATATATATATATGCATATGTATACACGTACAAACATATTAACTGGAATTTTTTTACATTTGTTAAGCATCTGTTTGGGTTTGTTTGTTCTGATTTCCTGCCAAGGAGTGTATCATATAACTTATTTGTTTGTAGTTAAAAGCATTCTCTGGAGTCCCCACGCTCCTTTATCTGTTTAAAACTTTCATTTAAAGGCTCACTGCTGCTTTTCCGCTGTGATAAACATTGCTGCAGTTTTTTTCTACCTAAGTAGTGTGGGTAGTTGTAGCATTGTCCATATTCAGGCTTGTGTTTTGGGCCTAGTTGTTTGTTTGTAAAGGCTGTGTGTCTGAGCACATGTTCCAGGCAATCTTAGTTTAGCCAAAGCTATTCTTGCATTTCAATGAGAAGGAAGTGTTTATGGTCATTGGCTGATTGGAGTTACATGGACTACGGCTTGGAGTAAGCACCTCATTGGTTCTTTCGAGATTTTTTTAATGTTGTTTCAGGTTTCAACTTTCTGTTACTGAAGAAGTTAACTTGTGAGTGTTTCTGCCATTTCACAATGAGCTAATCAGAGGAAGGGCACTGAGCAAACTCTGATCTGTGATAGTATCCTATTTTTGCTTATTTTTATGAGTTATTTTTAATACTTTTAATGTCTGCTGCATATTTTTCTAGCTAGTTTCACTGTGTGTGAGGTATTAACTGGAAAGTTTCTACATTTATTAAGCATCTGTTTGGGTTTGTTTTTTCTGATTTCCTGCCAAGGAGTGCATCATATAACTCATGTGTTTGCAGTTAAAAGCATTCTCTAGAGTCTCCTTGCTCCTTTATCTGTTTAAAACTTTCATTTAAAGGCTCACTGCTGCTTTTCTGCTGTGATAAACATTTATGCAGTTTTTTTCTACCTAAGTAGTGTGGGTAGTTGTAGCATTGTCCATATTCAGGCTTGTATTTTGGGCCTAGTTGTTTGTTTGTAGAGGCTGTTTGCCTGAGAACGTATTCCAGGCCATATTAGTTTAGCCAAAGTCATTCTTGCATTTCAGTGAGAGGAAAGTGTTTATGGTCATTGGCTGATTGGGGTTACCTGGACTATGGCTTGGAGTAAGCACCTCATTGGTTCTTTTGAGATTTTTTTAAAGTTGTTTCAGGTTTCAACTTTCTGTTACTTAAGAAGTTAACTTGTGAGTGTTTCTTTCATTTCACACTGAGCTAATTGGAGAAAGGGCACTGAACAAACTCTGATCTGTGATATATAATATTAAGTATCCTGTTTTTTGCTTATTTTTTGAGTTATTTATAGCTCTTTTATTGTCTGCTGCATACTTTTCTAGCTAGTTTCACTGTGTGTGAGGTATTAACTGGAATTTTTCTACATTTGTTAAGCCTCTGTTTGGGTTTGTTTGTTCTGATTTTTGTTTGCCACCCTCCTTCCCTATCGGTATCCTGTTCTTATACTTAGTGACTTTGCACTTGCCCATCCCTTCTGTAAATTTGATCTGGGACACTCCTCCCAGTCTAATGTCATTATCTCATTCTACCTAATACAGGGAGAACATTGGAGAAGGCCAACCCATTTAGTTTCTTAACCTTGAATTATCATCTGCTCCTCCTTTCTGCCTTTCCACTTTACAAACAAAAAAAAATTCTAAGCTTATGTCCTGCCTTTCCTGTAAGTAGTCTAGTCCAGATACAGATTTGCTGTATCCAGGACTGTTTGTAAGTTTCTGAGACCCAATCCTTTCTGTGTTGGAGGGAAGCCTTCTAGATTATCAGTGCACTATTTAGCTTATATAAAAAAAAAAAAACACTTTATGCATCGCCACTTAGCTAGGTTAAACTATTCCCGGAGCCATCAAGTCTGCTCTTCAAAATTTTCCTTAGAACTAGACAGTTTTTTAGTTTTAGCAAACAAATCTGTTTCTTTGAGCTCATCACTTGTTCAGACCTCATTGTAAGCACTAAATAAGCTACAAATTACTACAGCACTCAACTTTCCTCACTTGTCTAGAGAAAAACAGCTTTTAGTACTTAATAAATAAGCACCTATCCAGGCATGTCTAAGGGTCAGCTCCCTGTGTTTTCTCCTGTCTACCTAATGAGTCTGGGCACCTTGGGGCAATGCAGGAATTGCCTCATGTACACAGACAGCCCTCTCCTCCTACCACCCAACACTACAACCTGTGAGAGATGCACTTATATAGCCAAACTGGATGCAAAGCTCTCTTCACCCAAGACTGGACTAGACAGTCAAGAGGAGAAGGTAAACACTTGCACCACACCACACTCATCACATAGTCCCTCAAAACTTACACCACCAAAACACACACATAGAAACACAAAACACACACCTGCATTCACAAAGGCTCACAATAAAATTCTGCCCAAGCAACAGGGACCTCCAAAGCAGAAACACAAGAATCCTCCACCCCCTCAACACACCCCAAATGACACATAGCCCCACAAACTCAGTGTGCCACTCAACCACAGCCCATAAGGCATAACAACATACCCAACACTATAATCATAGGTGACTCTATAGTCAGGCACACTGATGTTCCACTAACCAGGCTAAACAAGGAGAAAGTTACTATCAGCTGCCTATCAGGTGCTAGGATCTGACACATAATGCATGCACTCAGGTCACTCCACAACAAGTACAAATATGACTCTGTCATTCTCCATGTTGGTGTGAATGACCTGAGATATACCTCCCTGGACTACATGAAAAGAGACATGGAGGAGCTGTCAAATCTTGTAGCTCAGGCAGGTATGACCCTAGCCCTGAGTAGCATCCTGCCATCACCAAGAATGATACCACAGTACAAGGACAAAATGATTGACTTCAACAATTGGCTAAGCTTCTAGAGCCATTCTAAGGGGATCCAGTATCTGTCTGTCTGGAATGACATGATCGACAGACCATGATGCTTCCATAGATGGACTGCACCTGTCGCCCTTAAGATACCGGATACTGGCTAAGGCTCTTGCCATCTCTATAGTGCCATTTTTAGGCAAGGTTCAAATGACAAATTCACCACTGTAACAGGTACAAGCAAGCAAACTCTGAGGGTAATGGTACTCAATGCTAGAAGTCTAAACCTCAAAATGCACTCACTCGAGGCACTACTTAAAATGAAGAACATTGCAGTGACAGAGACCTGGTTCAAGGCTCCAGAGAGCACCCCTGCATTACCAGGCTATAATTCATACCACACCTTTCGGCCACCTAACCTAGACCAAAATACTAAAGGTGGAGGCTTGTCCATATTCATTAAGGTTATCCACACCTCCAGGCTAGTTGCTTATTATAATGCATCTGAGATTATCCAAGTGCAACTAACTCTGGGAAAGACCGCAGTCCAAAGTGTAGCTTGCTACAGATCCTCCACCATGCCCCAGGATTCCCACTCCTCATTTCTTGATACACTGGAAAATATTAGGGCACACCCTAACACCCTAATAATGGATGATTTCAGCTACCCCACTATTAACTGGGAAAACTACTGATGTACCAACTCTTTTGCAAAACGTTTTGTGGAATTCATAAATTCCAATGCCTTGGATCAACTTATCCACATCCTCACCAGGGGCAGCAATATCCTAGACCTGGTCATTACCAACATGGGCAACTGGTGCTCTACAGCAGACGTCAATTCCTCGTTGGTCAGATACAACCACAAGCTAATTACCCTAGACATCCACATTCCACCTACCCCCTATTAGGGAAATTACCATAAAAAATTTCTCCAAAGCCAACTTCACGCTTCTTAAGACAGAACTTGCAAACTTCACGACACCCATACAGATGGACAGTAGAGGTATGACTGCTGAATCCTACACAAATGCACTTTATAAGCACTTACATGAGTGCATAGATCATGCAATCCCTAACAGAACCAATATGCTATCCTCCAAAAAAAGGAAGCCAGTCTGGTGGTCCCCTGCCATAAACAAACTCTACAACAGAAGAAAGAAACTGTTGTAAAAAAGAGCAAAATCCCATGATTGGAGGAACTCCCTGGTCAGCTTCAGTAAGAAGTTGAGATCCCTCATAAAATCCACCAAAGCTAGTTATGAAACAAAGTCCCCACTGATTCTAAAGACAGACACAGAGCATTCTATAGTTATGTCAAGAATCTCAATGGCAACACTCAGATCTGCTCTGAGTTACAGCACAATGGCACTAAATATACAGAACCAACTGATATTGCCAACATCCTGGCAGATAGGTGCAGTGCTAACTTTACCCCCCCTCACCCCCTAAAGGGGAAATCTCTATACCGGAAGAATGCAAAGTTCCTGTAATCATGGCTGCACAGGTAAAACCCACACTCTCCGAAGCCGAGAACACAGCATCCATGGGACCTGGCAACATCCCAGGCTGCATTCTACATGAACTACAGAACGAACTGGCACCCCAGTGCCTAAGTATCATGTTCAGTCATATTCTCACCACAGGCTTTTTGCCCACTGAATGGTGCACAGCGATGGTTATCCTACTCCACAAACTGGGAGCCATCACTGACCCTGAGAACTACCACCCATTAGCCTGATGAGCCTGGTCTGCAAGGCTATGGAACATATCATCATGGAACTTACAAACAATGACATTGGTAATCTCCAAACTCTGGACCCCACACAGTTTGGGTTTGTAAAAGGCAGATCATGTCTCCTAAACCTGATAGACTTCTTTGAAGTGGTCACCAAATCTGTAGATGAGGGTAAGGTGGTTCACACAACCGATCTAGATCTCATCGAGGTGTTTGACACCATCCCTTGCTCTGGAAGTATAGCTAAACTCACTAAATTTGGTATAAATCCCTATGTCACAAGATGGGTTGAAAACTGGCTCACTGACAGAACCCACACTGTGAAAGCAGCAGACTCCAAATCCGACTTCAGACCAGTGACAAATGGAGTACCGCAGGGTTCAGTCCTGGGTCCTCTCCTGTTTGGTATCTACTTCTCTGAAGTACAGGCTAACAGAGAAGGTCTTTGGCTAATGAAGTTTGCAGATGACTGCAAACTAGGAGCCATAATCAAAACTCCTAACGATATGGACATCTTACAAAAGGGCCTCACTGAGACAGATGCCTGGTGTAAAAGCCATGGCCTCAAGCTCAATGCCAAAAAGTGCATTGTCATCCCTTTTGGTAAAAACTCTGTACCTATGAACTACCACATAGGCGGTAGTCTACTTAACACTGAAAGTGTGATAAGACACCTTGGGACACAGCTGGACACTAGTCTTTCCTTTGATAATCACATCACCACAGTAGTCAGGAAATCTTTCTATGTGGCACACCTCATCACAAAAGGTTTCTCATCCAGGAAAAAAGAGGTCATTGTTCCCCTATACTCGTCACTCAGACCCATTATAGAATACAGCGCCCCTTTTGGTAGGATCCTCACAAGACATCTACAACAACTGGAAAGGATGCAGAAATGTCTCACAAAGAAGATTACTGGCCTCAAACAGATGCCCCACAGAGACCATCTCAAAAAACTTCAGCTTTACTCCATCGCATATCGTCTACTCAGAGGCAATCTCTGCATAACATACAAAGCTATGTCAAACCCAGCGTTGTTGGACATGCTCCACTTAAAGAAATCCCAATCCCTCTGAGCTACACGCTCTAGGGACCTAAACCTTGTCACCCCAATAAACAGAACATGCTGGTGGGATAGATTCCTGTCCCAGAGGCTTCCCATACTCTGGAACAAACTATCTATCTATCTATATCAAACAAAGCTCCTCATTAACACTCTTCAAGAAAAATCTTGATGACTGGATGAGAGATAGGAAACTCACCCCAAGGATCACTTCTGTGGCTCTGCTCAGCAGGGGCACAGGAAAATAATATTCTTGGGTGGTGAAAGCCAGGGTACCTTTTTGGCTAGGCTTGTATAAGCCCTAGGGCCAATAGCCTAGTACCTACTTATGAACCTATGACCCAATATATATATATATATATATATATATATATATAAAGTATCTTCATTAATATTTGTCTCGAGAAAATATTGCACTTCCTTTATATAAAAGTCCTTAAAGTCTTTAAAAGTTTGTTATGTAAGATGAAATTCTAGTAATAGTTAACTTTTGTGTTGCGTGTATTTCTGAGTTAAATGTAAGTGCATTGTGGTCTGATAAAGGGCACAACATTACTTTAATTAGTTTTGTAACTAATTTTCTTGATAGATATACTCTCGTTTCTTGAGTGAGTGCCATGTCTGTGTATATGTGTAAAATAATGAAATGATTCTTTATAATCATTTATATCTATCAAATTATGTCAGTAAATTCTGTCAGTACCTTTGAAGAAGTAGTTTTCCTATGTGTATTTATAGCATTGGTGCCACTATCATTAATTATACAATTAAAATCCCCAAATAATATTATGTGTCCTTTAGAGTATTGCATTATCTCTTCTATCTGTTGCTTAACTGCCCTTACTCATAGTCCAGGCATCCAATAAAGATTCACTAATGTATATGTTTTCCCAATAATCTCTAAAGTCACCAAACAAAACATACCTGAGCTGTCTTGATAAGTATTTCAAACTCTGGCCATGATTATTGAATTTTTAAATAAAATCATTACTCCTCTTGTCTTTTGTTTGAGATGTGAGCTTCTTAAAACTGTGTAATTACAAATGTTGAACTTGTCTGTTTCTAAAAGATGTGTCTCCTGTAAAAAATAACCTGTGTATCAACCAGTCTTAAATACTTAATCAAACTTCCCCATTTTACCGCTATTATTTAAGTCATTTACATAAATGAAAATACATTTCATAGTTGTACTATTGTATATAGAATTTCTAGACATATTATATAATATGACCAAAAAATAGGAAGGTAAAATATTTATATACACTAGAGAAAGTGAATTGACTACTTACAGAATTACAGTATATCAAATGTATATAGGTACCCCAAAACAAAGTAAAAAGAATAAGACATTAGTTAATGTATTAAAAAATAAACTATACATTCCATGGGGAAAACATCCCCTACACTTGAATTGTCAAGCCATCCAAGTGTACCCTCTAAAACCCCACTTCATTACATCCCCAAGTCTAACTATCTAATATATTTATTTTTCACTGAAAGCGATCAAAGATTTATATAAGCTAATTATTTTACCAAGTACAATAGAACTTTAGTCACTATATAAAGAATTATATCTCTACTTACATTCTCATTCATTAGCTCTAATTAGGAGCATTAACAATAAACAGTCATAAAATATTAGCTATTATACAACAACCCCCCATTAATATTCCAAAACGTGCATGCTGATTGGTCAGCATGCATGTTTTAAATCAGACTTATACTAATGGAAAAAGGTGCGGTCGCCTGGTCTTTTTCCATTAGTATAAGTCTTTTTTTACAACAACGGAGAACGCAAGATCTGTGCTGCTTTTTATACACCGTCTCGCTATGTTAAAGGAGTTTAACATAGCTAGACAGCTTTAAAAAAAGTAACGGAGATCTTCCTTTCTCCGTTGCTTTTTTAAAGCTGTCTCGCTATGTTAAACGGGTTTAACATAGCGAGACAGCTTTAAAAAAAGCAACAGAGATTCTCCGTTGCTTTTTTTAAAGCTGTCTCATTATGTTAAACTCCTTTAACATAGTGAGACACTTTGTAAAAGGCAACGGAGATCTTGCTTTCTCTGTTGCTTCCACCCACAGCTCTGATGTACTGCTTAAGCATACGCATGCGCAGTACATCGGAACTGCCGCAGAATACCAGACAGCTGTGGAAGGGCAGCAAGGAGGCATTATACAATGCCATTATTTAAGAAAAGTAATTATTTTTTTACTTAAATAATGTCATAGTATAATAGCAATAACCCACTTCTGGGTGTGGGTAATGCTGGATTTTCCCAAGGTTGACTTTGGCCATTTGGGCTTCGCCCTCATGACCAAGCCACACCAACCATGGGTAAATCCAGCATTACCCACACCCAGGCATGGGTTATTGCTATATGGCACTATATATTCCTAACCATAAAGACATTGCTCTTTTATATATTATTTCAATATATTTATCTGTCTAGAAACATACTATTATTATTATTTGTTTATCAATTAACTTAATATGCTGATCCTGTAATTTGACTTTTATATCCATTTTAAGTAATGCACTTATATTTTGTGGTTCTAATTCTGTATTCCGTGAATTAATATCTACTGCTATGGTATGTTTGCAAAGAATTGTTAGAATATATATTTAATCAAATTTTGTGATACCATAGTGTATTTTTTTAATCAACTGTTGTCACTGTTGTTAAAAACATGTGATCATTATTCTGTCCACTGTAACATGATATGTCACTAACTGCAGGTCTGATAATATGTTACACAAAGTACAAGTATGATGTTGAATAGAGATGTGAGAAGGTAGAATTGTTCACTTGAATGCACTCCTTGCTCTAGTCATTGCTACATATACCCATGGATTGCATTTCCCTCACTATCTGTCATTTCCATAACATGTATTACAATGCAATGTCTGTTCTATATGTTCTGCACTGGGCATCAAGTAAACAAGGCTCACTACCTAAGGAAAAAAAGTGAAAACTTAGTTTAGGCTGCCTTAGGTAGCTCCAAAATGCCTGGGTGCTTTGTACGGCTGGCAGCACTCGATATTAATCATTCCAAAACAAAAATACCCCTAGCAGGTAACTTTTGCTGTGGCCCATGGGGTAAATGAGAGTAACAGACAGAAATAAAGTATATGACACATTGTTCAAATCCTATTTACAGAACACTTTGCTGTAATTCACAATATTTAGTTTTCCATTTTTCTCTACTTTAAGGTACAGTTGCTGTCCACTTGACATCATGCAAATTCAGTTCACTGCCTAAAGAAAAAAGTAAAAAAATTAGTTTAGGCTGCCTTAGCTAGCTCAAACACACCTGAAATTGTTGCATGGCTCCCACAGCAGGGGGATCACTTACTTCAGTAAATGTACCTGACAGATGTCAAATTCTTTGGTGCAAGGTTTAACTAAAGTGAATCGAGAGGAATAAGGCACATGGATCACAGTTTGAATCCTGTGCACAGATCATGTTGCGATTTACCACAATACAGCATTTTTTTAATAACATTCTTTTAAAGGCATATTTGCTCTCCACTTGGCAGCACACAAACAGGGTGCACTGCCTAAGGAAATAAGTGAAAAAATTATTACACTGTCTCAGCACTCTGGACAGTACTGAAAGGAGAAATTCTACTTCTCATAGAACTACAAGGTGTAAGACCAATGATTTTAGATAAATAATATAGGCTCTTAAGGGTGTGCAACTAGCTAGGAGATACTGTTTAGAAAGGGTGTAAAAAGCAAGTTCTCAGAAGGTTTTGCATAGGACTGTAACAGTATTGAAAATGATAATATTAAACATGATTCTTGCAAGTAATTTATCAGTGAGCCTTGCATAATGACAATGTGCTTTCAGCATATATGACAAATACATTACACATATATACACAGCCTAAGGTATGTCCACTTTCCTAGACAATACAATAATTATATATCATAAAAAAGTCCCTAGTACATGTATGATGACCACAATACCTTTGTTAAAATAATCATGACTCATTATATATCTCAACATGGTGTTTAGGACCTTCGTGTCTTCTGAAGCATGTATGTAACAGAAACCAAACTGTCTTGAACATCAGATTGAAGTGCATCCATGTGAACCATGCTTATTTGCAGTAAGAATTACTTTTACATAGGAATGAATTTCAAGACAGGGTCACAACCACACACATATAGGCCTCTATGAAGTGTATCTTCATTCATCCAGATATCTGCAAATCAAATGTCTATGGTTCATAGGTTCATAAGTTTATAGGTTGGTATTAGGCTATGGGCCCAAGGGCCTATACAAGCCTAGCCATAACAATTCTCTGGATATTTCTTCCCACGTTATTTACTTCCCTGGACCCCTGTCCAGCAGGGTGGCTGACGTGATCCCTGGAGTGAATTTCCTATCTCCCATCCAATTGTCAAGGTTCCTTTTAAAGAGGGCCAAGGAGGTGCTCTGCTTGACAAGTATAAGCAGTCTATTCCAGAGTATGGAGAGTCTCTGGGTCAGGAACCTATCCCTCCAGCATGTTTTGTTCATTGTGATGACAAGGTTTAGATCCCTGGAGCATATGGCTCTGAGAAATTGGGATTTCTTTAAGTGGAGCATGTCCAGCAGCTTTGGATTTCACATGGCCTCGTATGTTAAGCAGAGATCGCCGCTGAGTAGACGATATGCCACAGAGTATAGCTGGAGTTTTTTAGATGGTCAGCATAGGGCATCTGCTTTAGGCTTGTGATCCTTTTACTGAGGTATTTCTGTGGCCTTTCCAGCTGTTGTAGATGTCTTGTGAGGTACATACGAAACGGGGCATTGTACTCTATAATGGGTCTAATGAGGGATGAGTACAGTGGGACAATGACCCCCTTTTTTCTGAATGAAAAGCCCTAAGTGATGAGGTGTGCCACATAGAAGGATTTCCTGACTGTTGTGGTGATGTGGTTATTGAAGGTGAGACCACTGTCCGCCTGTGTCCCTAAGTCTTTTATTACACTTTCAGTGTTTATTGTACTGCCACCTATGTAGTAATTCATGGGTACATTTTTTTTCCCAAAGGGGATAACTATACATTTCTTGGCATTGAGCTTGAGCGCATGGCTCTGGCACCAAGCATCTGTTTCTGTAAGGCTCTTTTGTGGAATATCCACATCATTTGGGGATTCAATAATGGCTCCCAGCTTGTAGGCCTCTGCAAACTTTGTTAGCCAGAGTCCCTTAGTGTTGGACTGTATTTGAGAGAAGTAGATGCTAAATAAGGGCAGTTCCAGGACTGAACCCTGAGAAACTCCACTTGTCACTTGTCTGGATTTGGATTTGGAGTCAGCTACTTTTACAGTCTGGGTTCTGTCAGTAAGCCAGTAGGCAACCCATTGAGTGATGTAGGGATTTATGCCCAGCTTAGTAAGTTTATCTATGATTCCAGAGTGTGGGATGGTGTCAAATGCCTTGGTGAGGTCCAGATAGACTGTATGGCAAGGGTGGCTCATGCTATAGGACTGCGGGACTGCAGTCCTCCCACCTGTGAAATAAAGTCCCCAGGCAGTCCCTGTAGAAAAATACATGAAAATAAAAAAAGAATCTCGGACTGCACGCATGCGTGCTTCGTTCCTGGCTGCTGTGTTAGGCAGACCAAAACACCAAGCACGCATGCCCTGAACTCCAGACTGCTCAGTTAGGCAGTCTGGATAGGGAAGGGAGTAAACTCCTCCCTCCCAACCCAGAGATCTGTGCGGTGACGACCGCATAAACCAGACGGTCACCAGACTGCATTGCCCGCAGTCTGGACCAATAACAGGGGGCTTCAGCCTCTTCACATCTCGCAGGAGTATGCGTGCATGGGCTAGGATCAAATCATGGAGGACCGAGATCAGGGAGCTGCAGATGGACGAACTACAGGATCGGATTGCCTGGCCGAGACAGGTAGGGTGTACGATCGGGAAGCAGCAGTGTGTGTGTGTGTGTGTGTGTGTGTGTGTGTGTGTGTGTGTGTGTGTGTGTGTGTGTGTGTGTGTGTGTGTGTGTGTGTGTGTGTGCACTCACACATTTCTGTGAGTGTGCATTTATGTTTATGTGTGCATTTGTGTGTGCATGTGCGTGAGTTTGTATGCATGTGTGTGTGTTTTTGCTTGCACGTACACATGCACACTTGGAAGTGAGTGTGTATTAATTATCTGTATACCTAACAGATATATGCTATTTTGGCATGTATAATTGCATTTTTTATGCTGCTATATTAATTTGTACCTTCTAAGTATAGTGCTGCTAATTCGATTTAAGTATACCCAGTGCGTCAAGGCTAGTTAATAGAGGTTTGGCTTGTTTTGCCTTTGTAGGGGTGTGTCCGATTTAAACAGAATTCAAATACAAAGTAGGTGTTTAAGTGACTGAATTACATGAGAATGAGTTTAATTAAGAATAAAGTTTGAAGAAGATTATGTACCGTTGTGCTTTTAAATGCAAACAGTTTGGATAAAAGTCAGGATCTGTGTTTCTGGGACCATAGTTGGGAATACTGCTTTTGCATAAAAGCTTTGTGTTTTGGAAATCTTAGAAGGGCTTTACTAGAAGCTAGACAAGTGATTCTTTCTAAATAGGCAGTGATGGAAAGTCTGCAAGTAAGAATGTTTTTTATTACAAGACAGCATTGCGTCTCCTTGACTGGAGTTTAAAGCCTACATGTAACAGAACTCCAAGGTTGTTGTTTGAAAACCCACATCAAGATGTGTGTGTGTGTGTGTGTGTGTGTGTGTGTGTGTGTGTGTGTGTGTGTGTGTGTGTGTGTGTGTGTGTGTGTGTGTATGTGTGTGTGAAAATGCCAGAACGAACGAGAATGGATTAGAATCCTCAACAGACAGTATAGTGCTGTGTAATACAAAGCCCCTCTTAGTTGGAGACATTGGAAAAATGTAAACTTGTATAAAAAAAGTGTCAGAATTATGGGGATGAAGTGGATACCTAATGTTCTGAGAAAAAAACATGTCTTCACCGTCCTAGTCTTCAAGTCTTAAATAAATGTATGGTAGCTACATGGCATGTGTAACGTGAAAAGCAAATATATTTGCATTGCTCTTTTTCATGCCTTCCTCTTGATGAAGAGCATTTCTAATTTTTCACTCTACAAGTTGACTCAATACCTTTTCTTTGCAAAAAATGCATGTCTTGTCAGTGATTCTTATGTGGAGGTGGCTAGAACATCTTTTGGATTAAAAATGTTGTTATTGTAGTTAGAAGAAACACTTCACTGAGCAATACATAAATTTCAGTGGAAATGAATTTGGTGTAGCAGGCACGGTGCTTAATTTCTAGGCAGAACTCACTAAAGCAGAGAAAAGAGAGATGATATCTTGTGGATGACTAAGCAAAAAGGATGTTTGAAGACAGACACTTGGCCTTGCATAAGAAACAACGATAGCTGTAATGGTACAACTCATTTTATACTTTTACCTCTAATACCACCTCATGGTGAATCCTGTTTTTTCCTAATACTAACAAGGCATCTACATTAGTCTTTGCTTTGTTCTGAGGCAGCTGTTTGTGTATATGTCTTTCATCCTCTATATCCCAAACAAAAATTACTTCTTATCCTGTTCTGAATCGAGTACAATAATATCTGGTACATTTTAATTAAGCACATTTTAATTTAATAACAATATACATATTTTAATTTTGGATTCCTATGGTCTTCATCAGTGCAGGAGCTTAGAAGATACCACAAAGTAATTGATAATATTTTCTCATCACAAAATGTTCTTCATTCCCTTTCATCTTTGCCACTCAGTCTCCAGTCGTTTTGCATCACTTTTCTCATAACAATTCCTATCAGATACCTCAGAACTGGTACAGTTTAAGCACAGCTTTATAATTTTGCCCTCTGAATAGCATTACTTTCTGAGATTTATTGTTATTCGTCCTAAAGATCAATCTGTTTAAAAGTATATGCATTATAAATTGCCAGTTGTAAGAGTCTTAGTTGCTTACAGATAGATATGTTTGAATTCCAAAAATAAAGTTGAAAGATCTGGTATTGAAACTGAAACAGCCTGGGTACTGAGATCAGGAGGGTTTACAATTAAGAAATAACTGTAATAATCAGAGTTATAGATTACTTTTATTTCAGAAATGCATGTAGATTGTTTTATTTTGTCAGCTGCTCAAGTTAGCAGTATTAATATTAAAGGGTCCCTTCTTTGACAGGTTCCCAGCTGTATTGTGTAGCTATTTTATATTTTTACATCACATTTTTGGTCCATTTTTCATAAAATTGTGTTTGTTTTGGCAAATTGGTGACAAACCATTAAAGACTGAAGTTAGAAAATAAAGACAGACATTTGAGTTTCAAATTTCATACCGTTCAGAAAATTCATACTAATGCAAGACCTATTATCTTTCTAAGTTTATAAGAGCAATATTTAAAAATTGTCCTTATTTTTGGGCCTTTGTCCCACTTCTATGTATGGCTTTGTCCAGATTTCTTGCTCTGATGTTGAGAGGTATGACAAATGTGTCAGGGCCATCACAGTCAGCCAGAGACATTTCAAATTGTGACATACTTGTTGCACCCCACTCCCCCATGTAGTGACTCTGGATGCATCGAAGCAAGGCAAGGAGTAGTTATGCAGTGTAAATGTGCAGAGTATCCCCTCCATCCAAGGTAGACACAAATACTAGAGTGGCTTTTCATCTGTCCTTGATTTTTGCAGAATGGTCTGGTTTCTGTCATATTTTTTGTACTGTTGATTTATGCTTATTACTCAAAGTGCCTGTTGCTCTGTGTTTAAGTAGCAATACTTTAATGACCATCAGGTAAGCTTGGCTGAGATCGTAAGATGCAAGTAAGCTTTAATAAGCATATTGTTAAAGAATTGCCAACATTGAAAGCCTTTCTGGTGTTGCCATGTAGAGAATAATTAACTAGATAATGTATAAGCCTTGGGTGTTGAAATGCATATGACAGTATTTGTAATAAAGGACAGGATTACATTATTTTAAGAAGCTCATTACACTTGGAGACTTCCAGTCATCTCTGCAGGCTTTACCCGTAAGCTAAACAGAATGCCAATTGTGTGGTCCATAACCTGTACAGTAATCCTTTAAGCAATGTATCTTGAGCTTATTTCTTGTTTGCTTTTCATTTTTTACTTTGATCATGTTTTCCCCATGAAACAAGTAGATAGTTGTCAGGCAGCAGGTCTTTTTTTGGATAAGAAACATTTTTACAAGTGGGGGCATCAGAGATTTCTACTTTCAGCATGTTACTTGGTACTTCAATAAAGCTGAATATAAATTATAATTAGAACTGGAGTGTAAGGAGAAGTGGTTTGAGTTGAGTGCTGCTTGTTTTTCTTATACTTGATTTTGACTGGCATTCCATTAATGTATTTAAAAAGTAATTTATTTTTTCATGCCTCACAACCTTTTTCTTTCCATCTAGATATTAAGTAAGCTGTCATGCAGCCAATGCATTTGATTAGTCTTATTCTTCTACACTTCATTTTGTCTTGATTGGACTCTCATAATGCCGGTTTGGCACCCAGACCAGTGTATTAAGTTAGCTTTTGTGGTTTTGAGCATAGCTCCTCCCCTTTCTAGTTGGCCACACCCCTTTCCATTGACCCCACCCATTCATCTGTCTCCTGCAGCCCCCCTTTGATTTGAAGTCACCAGCCGCCACTGCTGTATGGACCACCTTACCCTCATCCACAGCTCTGAAGACTGATTCCAAGAAGTCAGTCAGGTTCAGGAGACAAGATCGGCCCTTCACAAATGCAAATTGGGTGGGGTATTGTGTTTGAAGGTTGCCAGTGTCTTTATTTATAAGATCCATGATAATGAGCTCCATGCCCTTGCAGATCAGGCTCATCAAACTAATGAGATGGTGGATCCTCCCTTGTGGAGTGGGATAACTGTAGCTGTGCACCACTCAGTGGACATGGAGCCTGAGGTGAGGCTATGATTAAACATGACACTTAGACGAGGTGCCAGTTCATTTTGTAGGTCATGTCGTGCACAGGCCAGGATGTCATCTGGTCTCATGGATGCATTATTCTTAGCTTTGGAGAGTGCTGTGTGGCTGTGATTACCAGAATTTGGCAATCTTTTGGAATTGAGATGGGTCCTTTAGGGGTTGAGAGGGGGGTGAAGTTGGCACTAAATCGATCGACCAGGATATTGGCAATATTCTTGGGATCAGTATAATTAATGCCATTCTGTTGTAGCTCAGAGCAGATGTGAGCATTGCCATCTAGATTCTTGACATAGCTATAGAATGCCTTGTGGTTGTCTTTGGAATCTTTGGCAATTTTATTTTCGTAACTAGCTTTGGAGGATTTTATGAGGGATCTCAGGTTCTTACTGAGGCTGGTAAGGGAGGGAGTTTTTTGCATCCTCGGATTTTCCTCTTTAATGCCACAGTTTCTTCCTTCTGTTGTATAGTTTGTTTATGACAGGTGACCACAAAATTGGCTTCCTTTTTTGGAGGAGAGCATCTTGGTTCTATTTGGGATGGCACAATTCATGCACAAGTGGATGTGCTCATACAGTGCCTTAGTGTAGGATTCAGCAGTCAAACTTTCAGCTCCTGTCTGCATGGGTGTCATAAAGTTTGTCACTTCTGACTTGAGTAGCATGAAGTTTGCTTTTGAGAATTTTTTTACAGATGTTTCCTTACTGGGGGGGTGGGGGGTGGGATGTGGATGTCAAGGGAGATTTCCTTATGGTCAGACCTGACCAATGAGGGGGTGACCACTGGTGTGGAGCATCTATCTCCAATGTTGGTATTGACCAGGTCTAGGATATTGGAGCCCCTGATGGGACAATGGATTAGTTGATCCACGGTGTTGGAATTTATAAATTCCAAGAACCATTGGGAAAAGGTGTTGGTACCCAAGTAGTTTTCCCATTTAATGGCAGGGTAGTTGAAATCACCCAGTATTAAGGTGTTTGGTTGTATCTTAATATTTTCCAGTATGTTTAGAAAGTTGTAGTAAAAATCTTGGGGCATGGTGAGGAATCTGTAGCAAGCTATAATTTGGATTGTAGTCTTACCTAATGTTAGTTGCACCTGGAAATTTTCAGATGCATTGTGTTGGGTAACTAGCCTGGAGGTGTGAATATCCTTGGTGAATATGGACACTCCTCCATCTTTAGTGTTTCGGTCTTGGTTTGGTGGCCGGAAAGTGTGGTAAGAGTTGTAGCCTGATATTGCAGGGGTGCTCTCTGAAGCCTTGAACCGGGTCTCAGTTACTGCACAGATATCGATGTTCCCCATTTTTATCAGTGCCTTGAGAGAGTGCATTTTGAGGTTTAGATGTCTAGCATGGAGTAGCATTACCTTCAGATTTTGCATGCGTGTATCTGTTACAGTGGTGGTTTTGTCCATTGAACCTTGCCTAAAAAGGCACTATAGAGGTGGCAAGAGCTTTAGCCAGTAACCTGAATCCCAGGGGTGACAGGTGTAGACCATCTCTGGCAAAGCATCGTGGTTTGTCGATCATGTCGTCCCAGGCAGACAGATACTGGATCCCATTTGAATGACACCGAAAGCTTAGCTAATTGTTGAAGTCAATCATTTTGTCCTTATACTGTGGTATCATTCTGGGCAAAGGCAAGATGCTACTCAGGGCTAAGGTCATACCTGCCTGGGCCACATGATCTGGGAGCTCTTCCATGTCTCTTTTCATGTAGTCCAGGGAGGTACGTCTCAAGTCATTCACTCCAACATGGACAATGACAGAGTCATATTTGTACTTGTGGAGTGACTTGAGTGCATGCGTTATGTGGCAGATCCTGGCACCCAACAGGCAGCTGACTGTAATTTTCTCCTTGTTCAGCCTGGTGAGTAGGACATTAGTGTGCCTGACTATAGAGTCACCTATGACTCAAGTGTTGGGTACGTTGTCTTGCCTTAGGGGCTGTTGTTGGATGGCACACTGGTGTTGTGAGCTATGTGTCCCTTTGGTTGTAACTGGCGTTTGTTTGCGTTTCATCTTTGGAGGTCCTTGTTGCTTGGGCAGGTTAATGTTAAGGGCCTCTGCATATGTGGGTTTAGTGTTGCTATGTGTGGGTGTTAATGGTGTGGGTTTTGAAGGGTTATGTGTTGCTTGTGGTGTAGTGCAGATGTTAACCTTCTCCTCTTGACTGTCTAGCACAATTTTGGCTGGAGAGAGATTTGCTTCCAGTTTGGCTATGTAAGTGCAACTCTCACAGGTTGTAGTGTTGGGTGGTAGGAGGAGAGGGTTGTCTGTGTACATGAGGCAGTTGCTGCATTGCCCCTGTATGCCCAGATTCACCAGGTGGACAGGAGAAATCACTGGAAGCTGACCCTTGGAGATGCCTATTTAGGTGTTTTTTTTGTAAAGTATAAGAGCTGTTTTCCCTTACCTTTGCAAGGTACTTTGCAATTATAGGCTGTTTAGAGCCTACGATTAATTTCTCCTTATTAACAAGGAGAGTTGAGTGCTTGTATCAGTTTAAGACTTCCTAGTGCTTTCCAGCAGGTTCTAGAGCAAGTGCTAGTCACAGGGGTTCAGAATTTAATGCTACTACTGAGAAACCAGCTATTTCTAAATGAAAAGCTGAAGAACAAACTTACAGGCACTGGGAATAGTTTAACTGTAGCCCCGTGGTGCTAAACGATGCAAAAAATGTGCAAACACATGTGTTTTTAAGCCAGAAAGTTGAAAGAGATAGAAATCAGCCCAAAATGACTAATACAATTACAATTTCAGAGCTAGAAACCACTCCTCTAGTGTTAAGATAGGCAGCACAATGCTCACCACTCCCACTGATAAGCAGTAGCACTTCCCTCTACCACAGCAAGGTCTGGATAGCTCTGAACACAGAAAATAAAGTTCTGAAACCAGCAAAGCATAGGATCTGGACTATACTAGCTAGGAAAGGTGGGAAATGAGCAAACACAATAGTATTTTTTTTTGGTTAAAACAGTCTAAACAATACAATAATACAGTAAATAAACACAGAAAAGGCTAAAGCACTTGAGTGTGTAGCCCTGAACAGTAAATGCAATTAAAATTCTACAAAATTAACAATTTAACTTTTTAAATGAAGCAAGGCAAGTACACAACTGAAAAATGATTTAAGAGGCAGTAATGCAATAGAATAAGTACCTAGTCTACATATACAGAAAAGTCTATATATATAGAAAAGCAGCTAAAACACACTAAAACAATTCAGATGCAGTGCAACCTAGAGCACTTGAGTTGTAGCAATATTAAGGCAAATACAGTTTAAATAAATGCACTAAAATATACTCTACATTTCAAAAATGTTTGAGAAGCACAGTCAGAACACAAGGAGATTCAGGCAATTTAAGAAAGGGGGAAAGGAGGAACAGAAGGAAAGAAACTAAGTGGGTTGGCCTTCTCAGATGTTCTGTCTGTATTAGGTAGAATGAGCTAATGGCACTAGACTGGGAGGAGTGTCCAAGATCAAATTTAGAGTAGGGGCAGGCAACTGCAAGGCCAGCAGGTACAAAGACAAGATGCCAATAGGGAGGGAGGTTGAGAAGCTATTTTAGGCAGAAAACACTACAGAAATGTTTAACACAGCAGAAAACTAGCTGTGAGCCAATAGCTATGAAATACAGTACAAGTATGCAGTATACAATAAAATTGCTATACATATCTAGAATAAGCAATGACTACTACAAATAAGCAAAAAAAAAAAAAAACAGGCTACTTATTGCTATATATCACAGATCAGATGCTCCTCCTCAGACAGCTCTGTGTTTAATGGCTGAAACACTCAAGTTAACTTCTTAAGTAACAAAAAGTTGAAGCCTGAAACAACTTTAAAAAAAGCTCAAAGGAACCAATGAGGTGCTTTCTCCAAGCCATAGACCTGGCAACCCAACTAGACAATGACCATAAACGCTAAACTCTCACCGAAGTTGGGGATGGTCTTGGCTAACTACAATGGCCTGGACAATGAGCTCAGAAAACAGCCTCTAACAAGCAACTAGGCCCACAACACATTCAGGAATTTGGAGAATATTACAGCTACTACATAAACTATTTTAGGCAGAAAACACTATAGAAATGTTTAACACAGCAGAAAACCAGCAGTGAGCCAATAGCTATGAAATACAGTACAAGTATGCAGTATACAATAAAATTGCCATACATATCTAGAATAAGCAAGTTGTCTTGTGAAGTTATCTTTTCTGTGGTAATGTCAATTAATACATTAAGTTGTAATTGTTTGCCTCCTGTATACAATGGGCTATTCCTAGCTGTTACAAAAATATTTTAATACTGGGTAAGCCCCAAACTGATAATATGCCAGAACTCAGCCATCATTCACCTTCCGAAGCACAACCTTCAAAAGCTATGCCAGTAGTTAGTCCATTGTTGAATAGTGGGACCTGTGACAATAGGCAGAGCATCACACATGGCTCAGCTGAACGCCATGTTTCACATCTTTAACGCTATCTGCTGTAAGTAGTGCCAATGTGTCTGCTAAGGGTCCATCAACTTGCAATCATGTAACTGTAGTTGGCAAGGCTGTGTGTTGGAACAATACCTGTAACACGCAAGATCTGAATTAGACACCAGATCATAGTTTGCACGCCTGACTTTTTCAGATTTGGTTGGTGATGGAGATAATGGTGCTAAATGTACAGCACAAAGGTGGGGTGTTGAGGAGTCCGGGATATTTGTAGCACTCCTCCTGCAGTGCTACAGCTGTAGGTTGCTGCAGGGAGATTATACTGGATCTCAGTATAAGTCTTAGGCTTGGAATAGCTAAACCAAGGTTGTGTCCACTCCAACTGTGATTCCACGCAATGGGGAACAATGTTGTTATCAATATAATGACCTTAAAATATACAAGCAGGATCTCCTAAGCTGATGGGAGGCTAAGGTTATGACTAGGCACAGTGCCAGCCCCCAGTTGTAGTCTATCACATGGCAGCAATTATCTAACCAGCCACTGCACTTGCTTATTATGCTTTCATATATATTTGTCTTGTTTTTGTTCTCTACAGCTGCAGAGGAGATGGCTGCAAATGTTGAGGTGCATCAGGAGAGTTTAACCCACCTCAGAGAGGTATGGGTATGTATGAATAAAGTAAACAATTTAAACCATAATATTGTTCTCTGACATAAAAATATTTGGCTTACCATCTGCAGGAGATGCACTGTGAAGTAGTCTAGATGGTCCTGGAAGAAGTTAAGCAAGAGGTAAGGGCAACATCATCCTAATTATTAATAACACAGGGGTAATATGTTTACCCCATTATATGTGCCTTAACTCTACTTTCAACAAGAATGTGGCTGCCAACTCCAACCTAAGCTTATAACTGTAGCAATCTTCAACCCCCCACAAAACAAAGACATGTGACATAGGATTAACTTGTTCATTTTAATTGTAATCCTATACAACAGTATTCAACTCTTCAGATAACAAGGCCTACCTGGAAGGTTCTCCTGGGATGTGCTTGCTGTCTCAGAAGGTGTTGCACCCACATCCAGGAGATGCTGTACTGCACTCTCCTAGGAGCTGTCTGGATCTCTAATGTTTTCCAGGAACTTTTCATTGAAGCTAAGTGGTTATTCCCTAGCAGCCCCCCCGTTACCATTTGGTCATGGCCCACTGCAGCTGCTCACCTCTGTGCAAATGTTATCATGTCAGTGGCCATGTGACACACCTGTTCAAATGTTCTGCTGTGGCTACCCATGGGATTGAGGTATTGTACAATCTGCAGCCATATTCACATCCTCCGTGCCATATCATCCCATCTCCTTTCCAGAAGAAAAGCACAATGTTTCTGAAACCCATTGATAATTACTTGATTTTTGTCATCAGTGAGGGGTGGTCTCTGAGGAGTGACACACTTGAGTGACATACTTGTAAGTGTCCTAAAAGACAGCAGAAGTATAATACACATAAGTATCACATAACTAGAAAATAACTGCTTCTAGATAAAACAGAAAAGGTAGTATTACCCATGGGAGAAACATAAAACTGTCTACAGATGTGAAATATTAACAAAACACGGGATGCAAAACAAGGAGAGTAACATATCCTTGTTTGTGACATGACAGTAACTCATCTTTGCCCACCCCCCAAAAAGAACAGTCCATTCTTGTTTGTGCCATAAAAGTAACTCATCTTTTCCCCACCCCGACAAAAGAACAGCCAAATGACCTATTTTGATAACAAAATATATTTGAAATGTTAAACGTGCTATCAAAGGACCTGTCCTTGAAACATTTGTACATATTTATCACACAGCACTTCATTTTCATGTATTGTCAATCATGTGTACCTCTGAAATGGCTAGACAAACATGCCCATGCTGATTAATACATACAGACAAAAGTGTAAAAGCATTTTCTTTACATTATTCTTAAATACATTCCAGCATAAGCAGTATGTAGGTGACAAAATGGAAGCATACCTGCTGAAGTTCAGTACTCCTCTGTAAAGTTATGTACTGAAGAAAAAGCATTTTTGCAGTCTTTCAAACAAATACAACTGTCTTCACCATCAGTTTGGCTAGCTACACATTTGCCTTTTTATAATGGTGTAGATTATTAATGGATTGCATCTGCCTTTGTCTGTGTTTCATAGATGCTAATTACAGCATACGCAACTGAAATGCATGCTAATCAACCAGTCCAACATGCTGGAGCTATTCAACAAGCTATAAAGCATCCATGTAGATTCCATGCTGGTTTTCCCTGCAGATGTCAAAACATTTGGACTACAGACATGGAAAGCGTGCAAAGACAGAATGTTAGGGGCTGCTGTTGCTTTAATCCATTTATATGTGCAAAGCTGAAGCCAATGCTGCTACTGCTGCCAATAGACCTAGGCCAAGAAGAAGTATTTTTAGGCCATGTTTGACTTATCACAGCCTACATGATGTGGAAATGGCACAGTGATACAGGGTGGACAGGGACACGCTATAGGAACTCTGCAACCTCTGCCACCTTCAACTCAGAGCCAGACCCAACCAAGGGGAACCCATCTCAGTGGAAACTAAGGTATGTGTAGCCCTTAGAATCTTAGCTACAGGTACCTTTTAGAGACCAACAGGGGACATGCAGGGGGTATCACAGGCATCAGCATCCAGAATCCTCCACCAATTCCTGGATGCTATGCTCCAATGCCAGTGAGCACATATATTTTCCCTGTAGCTCTGAAGAGAGGGCCAGAAATATGCAACAGTTGTAGCAGGCAGCGCACTACCCTGCAGTACTGGGTGCCATAAAGTGTACTCATGTAGAGATTAAGGCACCACCTGGGGAACAGGTGGGGTTTCCATTAACAGAAAGGGCTACCACTCTATCAACTGCCAAGTTGTTTGTAATGCCAAGAGAATCAGCCTGAATATATGTGCTGGCAAAACTGGCAGTTACCACGACTCAAATATCTGGCACACCTCCCAACTGTACCACATATTTGCTAGGGGAGATATCCCACAGGGTTATTTACTGAGCAACACAGGCTATGCACTGAAACCATGGTTGATGACACCCATCATAAATGCACACGCATACACCCATGGAAGAATGCCATAATGAGGCACACACTCAACCCAGAAATGTCATAGAACATGTGTTTGGGCTGTTGAAGTCACTGTTCTGGTGCCTAGATACATGTGTTGGATCCCTGCAGTACAATCCATGGACATTTACAGAAATCTCCACAGTATGTGCCATGCTACACAACATAATCCTGAGGAAACAGCAGCAGCAGGATCAGCAAGGGGAAGGGACACACATCCCACAACCAATGCCAAGGTCACCACAGTCACAGTTAGATGAGGAGTCAGAGGCAGAACCATCAGCTGCTGTGGGTGTAGGCAGATACAAGCATGCTCAGTATTCCATAGGATTGGTGAGGAGACAATGCATAGCACACTCACTACCTAGGGGCCAAAAACTTTCCTCCTACTCACATACATATATTAACATTGATACCAGGCAACTCACACAACCTTTACCTCCCCATGTATTGGCTTTGTACTGTTTGCATCAGGCAGAGTCAGCCTTGATATAACACTGTTGCAACTGCTGTATTTACAAGCTAAGTCCTGAAATGGGAGTGCATTATTTAATAATACTATTGCATATCATTATATTTCATCACTCGGTACAGTAAGCAAGTAAAAGGTAGGAGATTTGTACAGAAATTTCCTTAACATGTGACAGCAGAGGCTTATTTGATGTAGATGTGTCCATTAGTAAGTAGTAAACCTCAGACATCAAAGATTTATAGGATGATAGGATCATAGGAAGTTACTAGGCTATTGACCTTGAGGCCCTTACAGGCCTAGCCATGAATTTAGCCCATGTTCCGACAAATCAGCATCCAATGCCCCTGTCCAGCAGGGACACAGTTGGAATCCCAGGGGTGTATTTTCTGTTCTCCATCCAATTATCCAGGTTGTGCTTAAAAAGGGATAATGAGGTACTCTGCTTGATTTGGAGAGGGAGACTATTCCGAAGAATGGGGAAACTATGTGACACAAATCTGTCATGCAAACAAGTCCTAATGATGTCACAGATGAGTGTGAGGTCACACGTGTGTGGGTTACTCAAGTGGAGCTTGACTGCAGATATGAAGCAGTCCCATCAAGGTGGAGTCTGAAATTGCTTTGTATGCAAGACAGAGGTCACCTCTGAGGAGTCTATATGAGACTAAGTAAAGGGACAAGGCTTTTAGCCTATCTGTTTAAAGTAGATGTTTGAGGCCCTGGAGTCTCCTGGTGAGGAACCTCTGTGGTTTCTCCAGCTGCTGCATGTGCTTTAGGAGGTACATGCCGAAAGGAGTATGATACTCAATAATGTGTCTTACAAAGGAAGAATGCAGGGATGTTATGGCCTACTTCTCCCTTGATGAGATACCCTTCTTAATGAGGTGAGCAATGTAGAAAACCTTCTGTACATTGGAGGCAATATGGTGGTAAAAAGTCAGGTTGCTTTCAACCTGGGTGCCCAAGTCCCTCACTACTGATTGCATGCTTAAGACCTTGTTATCAATGTGATAATTTGTGGGGATGTCACTCTTTCCAAAGGGGATGATGATGCATTTTTGGCACTCAGTTTGAGGCCATGTTTCTAGTACCAGTCATGTGTTTGGGTGAGACCCTCTTGGAGGATGCCTGCATCATTAGGGGAATTGATGACAGTGCCCGACTTATAGTCATCTAAAAACGTAGTCAGCCAGAGCTCACTGGTTTTGGCCTGCATCTCAAAAAAACAAATCCCAAACAACAGAGGCCCCAAGACCAATCCCTGGGGTATGCCACTCATTACAGGTCTACTGGTTGAGGTGAGTTCTCCTATTTTGACTACATGGGTTCTATCAGTGAGCCAATTTGGCTGCACATGTTGTGACATATGGATTAATGCCTAGTTGAGAGAGTTTATCTATTATACCTGAGTGGGGAATAGTATCAAAGCCTTTGGCCAGGTCTAGGTGGGCTGTTAGCACCATCTTCCCCTCATCCATGGCATTGATGACTGTCTCAATGAACTCAACCAAGTTTAACAGGCATGACCATCATAACATCTATAAATAAATGCAATCTGAGGGTCATGCTGCTCAACGCTAAAAGTCTAAATCTCAAAATGCACTCACTAGAAGCACTCCTCAAAATGGAGAACATCAACATTTGTGCTGTAATGGTAACCTGGTTTAAAGTGTCAGAAAGCACCCCTGTGCTGCAAGGCTATAACTCATTACACACCTTTCAGCCCCAAGAAATGGACCAAATCTCCAAAGGTGGTAGTGTCTCCATATTCATAAAGAATATGCACACCTCCAGACTAGTATCCCAGCATAACACATCTGAGATACTTCAGGTACAACTAACATTGGGTAAGACGATGATCCAGGTAATAGACTGCTATAGGTCTGCAGACATGTCTCTAGACTCTCACTCCACGTTCCTAAGCTCCCTGGAATCTATCAAGGTCCAACCCAACACTCTCTTACTAGGAGACTTCAACTACCCCTCCATCAACTGGGAAAAGTACTCAAGCACCAATACACTGGCCCAACACTTCCTGGAATTCATCATTTCCAATGTCCTGGACCAGATCATTCTGACCTTCACTACAGGAAGCAACATCCTTGAGCTGGTTATTATTAACATGGGTGACAGTTGCTCTACACCAATAGTCAATCCCTCCTTGGTCAGATCCAACCATAAACTAATAACCATGGAAATCCACATCTCACTCACACCATCCGCAAATGTAACCACCTTGAAAAACTTCTCCAAAGCTGACTTTGGACTCCTAAAAGCAGAGGTGGCAAACTTCACGACACCCATGCCAATGCAAAATAGCTGCATAACTGCTGAATCATACACCGATGTATTGTGCGGGCATGTATGCATGGAATTAGCCATATCCAACAGAGTCAAGACACTCTCCTCCAAAATAGGAAGCCAATCTGGTGGTCCCCTGCCAATAATAAACTCTACAACATAAGGAAGAAATTGTTGCAGAAAAAGGTGAAGTCCCAAGACTGGAAAAACTCCCTTATTAGCCTCAACAAAAAGTTGAGATTCCTCATCAAATCCTCTAAAGGTAGCTATAAAGACAGAATTGTGGCAGACACTAAAACCAATCACAAAGCCTCTATATCTATATCAAGAACCTCCACAGCAATACCCAGATTTGCTCTGAGTTACTGTACAATGGCATCTCCTATACTGAGCCAACAGATATTCCCAACATACTGGCCGACAGATTCACAATACTGGAAGAATGCCAGACACCCAGCATTACTGCAGCACAGATTAAAACTGCATTATCCAAGGCCAAGAATACACCTTCCATGGGATCCAATAACATCCCTGGCTGTGTTCTACATGGACTACAAAGTGAGCTGGCACCACATCTGTGTACCCTGTTAAGTCACAGCCTCACCTCCCTACTGAATTATGCACTGCTACAGTCATCCCTCTCCATAAAGAGGGAGAGAGTACAGACCCTGGGAATTATCGCTCCATTAGCCTGATGAGTCTGATATGTAGTGCATCAACATGGACCTGATTAACAAAGATATAGGAAATTTCCAAACTCTAGACCCCACGCAATTTGGCTTTGTGAAAGGGAGATCATGCCTGCTCAACATGGTTGACCTCTTTGATTCAGTCACCAGGGCTGTGGATGAAAATAAAGCAGTGTATACACCCTACCTGAATCTGGCCAAGGCCATTGATACCATTCCTCACCCAGGAATTATTTATAAACTCACAAATCTAGGCATCAACCCCTATACCACTAGGTGGGTTGTAAATTGGCTTACAGATAGAACACGCAGTGTGAAAGTAGTGGACTCCAAGTCAGACTGCAGACCAGTCATGAGTGGAGTCCCACAGGGATTGGTCCTGGGTTTTCTCCTGTTCAGCATCTACTTCTCAGAAATCCAGGACAACACAAAGGGACTCTGGCTGACCAAGTTTGCAGACGACTGCAAACTGGGAGCTATTATTAACTCCACAAGTGATGCAAACATCCTAGGGGAAAGGCCTCACTGACACCAATGACTGGTATGGAAACCATGGCCTTAAGCTTAATACCAAAAAATATGTCATCATCCCCTTTGGTAAAAACTCAGTTCCCACTAATTATCACATCAATGGGAGCCCACTGAACACTGAAGGTGTTATAAGAGATCTGGGGACGCAGATTGACAGCAACTTCTCCTTCGACCACCACATTGCCACTGTGGTCAGAAAGTCCTTCTATGTGGCACATCTCATTACCAAGGGTTTTGCATCCAGAAAGAAAGAGGTCATCATCTCTCTCTACTCCTCCCTCATTAGACCAGTCATTGAGTATAATGCCCCATTTGGCATGTACCTCACTACACACCTGCAACAGCTGGAGAGGCCACAGGAGTACCTCACGAAGAGAATCATAGGTACTAAACGTATGTCCTACTTGGACAGACTCAAAAGACTCCAGCTATTCTCTGTCTCATATTGCCTACTTAGAGGTGATCTCTGCTTGACTTACAAAGCCATGTCTAACCCAGCTCTGTTAGAAATGCTACATCTAAAGAAATCCCAATCCCTCTCTACCACATGCTCCAGAGACCTCAACCTCATTACAACAATCGACAGAACATGCTGGAGGGACAGGTTCTTCACACAGAGACTGCCCATGCTCTGCAATAGACTTCCCATACATGTCAAGCAGAGCACCTTGCTGTCTCTCTTCAAGAGAAATCTTGATGAGTGGATGGGTAATATAAAGTTCACCCCAGGGATCAGTCCAGTGGCTCTACTTGATAGAGGCACTGGGAACTAATGTTGGCAGCACAATGCCAGGGCACTTCTATGGGCTAGGCTTGTAAAGGTTGCAGGGCCATTAGCCTAGTACACACCTATGAACCTATGAACCTATGACCTCCCCTTGATGAAACTAAACTGTGTGGGATCGAGTGTTTGGAGGTTGCCAATGTCCTTGTTAATGAGGTCCATGATAATCCATTCCATGGCATCACACTAGTCAGGCTGATGACTCTATAATTTCCTGGATCAGTGGATGCCCCATCTTTGTGCAAAAGGGCGACAGTGGCTGTCCACCACTTGGCTAGGATGAAGGTGGTACTCAGGCTTTGGTTGAATAGGGTGCCTAATGCTGTTACAAGTTCCTGCCTGAGTTCATGTAGGATGCAGCCTGGGATGTTATCAGATCCCAAGGAGGCTGTATTTTTTGCTTTTGAGAGAGCAGAGATGAAATGCTCCCTAGCGATGGGGGGGGGGGGGCTGCTGGGGATGTCCTGACTTACTGATGGCAGGGACACAGGAGTGAAGCTTTTACTGAACCTGTCTGCGAGCAGGTTGGCTATATCTATGGTGTTAGTGTATGTGGTGTCCTTGCCCACAAGTTCTGAGCAGATCTGAGTGCTTCCTTTGAGACTGTGGACATATGTAAAGAAGGACTTATGATTGTCTTTAGTAGATGTGGCCATTTGGACTCAAAGTTTGCTTTGGAGGATTTCACTATTGCTGTTCCGGCTAAGGAGAAATTGCTTACAATTAGGCACCTGCTCCTTCTTGATCCTGGGCAGTATTTTTTCCTTTTATTATAAAGTTTATTTATTGCAGATGTCCACCAGACAGGTTTATTCTTCCTAGAAGAAGATGATTTTGTCCTGTTGGGTATTCCTGATTCCATGCAACTATATAAATGCTCATATAGTACTTTGGTGTAGGTTTGGACATTTGTGCCAGTTCCTACAGAGGGGGAAAAGGGCTGGAAGCTGTTTATACCTTCCCTCAGGAGGTTGTAATCAGCTTTAGAGAAGTTTTTTTGTTTGACCCTAGTAGGGGGGGGGGGTCGGGGGAGATGGTGACTTTGAAAGTGACCACTTTGTGGCCGGATTCTACCTGGGAGGATGACACTGAAGGGATGCTGCAGTGGTTAACCATGTTGGTTTATACCAAGTCCAAGATATTATCACCTCTTGAAGGGGTATCAACCAGCTGGTCCAAGGCATTTGCACTGACGAAATCAAAGAACCTCTGGGCATTTGTGTTTTGGTATGAGTAGTTATTCCAATCTATGTTTGGATAGTTAAAGTTGTCCAGGATCAGGGTAAAGTGTTGAATCTTGATAGATTTGTAGCTGTCCAGATAGATGGAGTGGGCATCTTCAGTCATAGTTGCAGGCCTGTAGCTAGCTATGATTTGAATAGGGGTATTGTCAACAATTAACTGTACCTGGAGTGTCTCCTGTGTGCCATACTGGCTGGAGGTGTGTATGTCTTTAATATATATTGAAACTCCACCTCCTTTTGCTTTGGTGCCCATGGTTTGGAGTCTGAATGTATGATAGGTTAAGTAACCTGGTATGGCTGGGTTGCTCTCGGCATCTTTCAGCCAGGTTTCTGTGACTGCACAAACATCAGCATCTTACAAGGTTAGGAAGGCTTGAAATGAGTGCAGTTTCATGTTTAGACTCCTAGCATTTAGCAGTATGACCGTTAATTTCTGTTATCATGAAATTTTCAAGTTGGTAGTTTTGACCTCATGGCAGTGCCTAAAAAGGCACTATGAGGGAGGCAAGAGCCTTTGCCAGAAGCCTAAAGTCCAAGTGAGACAGATGCAAGCCATCTCTGGCAAAGCATCGTGGTCTGTCGATCATGTCTTCCCAGGCTGTCAGGTACTGGATTCTCTTGGAATGACACCAGAAACAAAGACAATTGTGAAAGTCAATCATTTTCTCTTTGTATTGAGGCATCATTCTGGGTGATGGTAGAATTCTGCCTAAGGCTAGGGACACATAATCAGTGACCCTGATCATGTCTCTCTTCATATAGTCCAGGGAGGTATGTCTCAAGTCATTCACACCAACTTGAACTATGACATGGTCATAACAGTACCTGCTGTTGAAAGACTTGAGTGCGTGTGTGATATGGCAAACAACTAATCATTTCTTTCTCCTTATCTAGCCTAGTGAGGGGCACATTTGTGTGTCACACAATGGGTCTCCTATGACTAATATGTTGGGTTTTTGGTCAGGCCTCAGTGGCTGTGAGACACAGGTGGGTAGACTTTGTGTTGTGTGCAGTGTGGTGGGCTGTGCAGTTTGCATGCACTTTTGCCCCATAAGTCTCTTTTATTTGGGTATATTTTTGTTGATGATTTCTGCATAAGTGGATGTGCATTGTGTAGGTTTGGGAGTTGTTTGAAGAGTGGTGTTTGTGTTGACACCCTTCTCAGTGCCAGAAATACTGGCTTGTGAGGGAGAGAGCATAGACTCTAGGTTCTTAATGTAATTGCATCTCTCACAAATTGTGTTCCTATGTGGTAGTAGTTGAGGGCTATATATGTACATGAGGCAGTTGCCACACTGTCTCAAGATGCCCATATCAACCAGAATGGCAGGATAAACCATAGGAAATTGTCCATCCATATTTGTCAGAATCTGAGGGAGAGAGGCCAGAGAGTGCTAAGGGGATAAAGGGTGGAAGGTCTAATATGAATACTACTAGGTGGTCACACAACTGCTACCTAGGGAAAGTTTACAGCTAGAATACCTCACAATGGGTTACAAACAGTGCAGCTGCAGTGCACAATGTGCAAACAAGCCCAAACCATCTCAAATGTGTGGCTTAAATGCCACAAAAATAGAAGATTCTAGTAACTCAAAAATCTAGCCAATCCTGCAAGCCCGTTTTCTTTACCAATCAGCTTCTGCCAGACAAAATCCAGGCAGCCCTACTACTCTCATTAGCACGGAAGATAGGCATCTACCAGCACAAGATGGCTCCAAGAAACACAGAGGGCAAACACAGCATGGCTGCCAGAAACAGAGAAGGGAAAACAAATACCTCTGGATGCAGCAAACTTGTTTCTGGACTATGCTGCTCAATTTAAGGGTTAAGAACACAATAAAACTCACTGAAAAGCACAGATTAACCACTTACAGAAAAAACAGAACTCACATTATGAAGAAAATACACTTAAACAGTAACAAAATGCAGTGAATGCTGTTAAACAGCAATGAATTGCAGCAAATAACAAGGAAATACAGTTAAACAGTAATGAAGTGCAGTTAATCAGTAAATTGCTTTAAAACAGTGTAAATGTGATAAATTAGCTATAAGGCACAACTAAAATGATAGGCAAGTGAAAATGCAATAAAATAAGTGAAAATAAATGAAAAAGCACTTAGATTGGTCTTGGAGCCTCAGGAATTTTGTAAAATGTCCCATAGATGATGCATCTCAGCAGATCATGGTTAAAATAATCCCAAACCAGCTCAAACATGGTGTTTAAATACCACAAAATAGAAGCTTGTAGTAACACAGAATTCTAGCCAATCCTGCTAGCCCCTGCTTTCTTTACCAATCAGCTTGTGCCAGACAAAGCCCAGGCAGGTCTCAAAAATACTGATGATCACTGCATGTCCTTAGTTTAGCACCATATGTTTGTACTGGAAAATCATTAAAAAACGAAGTTAGAAAGTAATGATAAACATTGTAGTTTCTGACTTCACAACCCTCACAAGATCAAGCAACAGGCAGGATGCAAAACATGGAGAGTAACAAGAGCAACATATCCTTGTTTTTGCCATAGCAGTAACTTACTTTTGCTTCCCCCAAAAGAACAGCCCATATTTGTCTGTGCCATAACAGGAACTCACCTTTGCTTGTTTGTGCCATAATAATAACTCAGCTTTGCCCCCCCAAAGGAACAGTGTACCCTTGTATGTGCCATAAAGGTAACTCAGCTTTGCACCCTTGCCCAAACGAGCATGTGCTTGTTAGTGCAATCCAACCTGCCCTTCAGTTGTTGGCAACTGCATATCCTCTTATTCCCAGTTAATATCCTCACATATTTAAGACCAATGATATAGAATGGCTTACACAATGCATGTGTCAGAGTATTGGTCAGATAACTGATGAATTACCAAGAAACACAGAAAGGTAAAACAGAAATGTACATCTGCAAGTAAAAATCATAATAGGTTGTGCGATCATTAAGTACACTATGTCCAAATATAATAAATTTAATAAATGTACAAATAAATGGCCCATCTCAATACCAGAAGATTGCCAAATTCTGGTAATAACAGCCACACAAGTAAAAAATGCACTCTCCAAAACTAAGAATACAGCATCCATGGGACCAGATGACATCTCGGGCTGTGTACTACATGAACTACAAAATGAACTGGCATCTTACCTAAGTGTCATGTTTAATCATAGCCTCACCTCAGGCTTTGAGCCCACTGAGTGGTGCACAGTTACAGTTATCCCACTCCACAAGGGGGGATACACCTAGGATCCCGGGAACTACCGCCCCATCATTCTGATGAGCCTGATCTGCAAAGCCATGGAATGTATTATCATGAAATTTATAAACAAAGACATTGGCAACCTTCAAACACTGGACCTCATCCAGTTTGGGTTTGTGAAAGGCCAATCTTGTCTCCTGAACCTGATTGACTTGTTCAAATCAGTCCCCAGAACTGTAGACAATGGTAAGATGGTCCACACAGCCTATCTGGACCTCACCAAGGCCTTTGACACCATCCCCCATCATATCATAGATCATAGATACACTTACTAAGCTGGACGTTAATCTCTACATCACTTGATGGGTTACCAACTGGCTTACTGACAGAACCCACACTGTAAAAGTAGCTGACTTTAAATCCAGCTCCAGACAAGTGACAAGTGGAGTACCTCAGGGTTCAGTCCTGAGACCACTTTTGTTTGGCATCTACTTCTCTGAAGTATAGGCCAATACTAAGGGACTCTGGCTAACACAGTTCGCAGATGACTGCAAACTGGGAGCCATTACTGAATCTCCAAATGATGTGGATACTCTACCAAAGGACCTTACAGAAACAGATGCTTGGTGCCAGAGCCATGGGCTCAAGCTCAATGCCAAGAAATGTATAGTTATCCCTTTTGGGAAAAAACATGTACCCATGAATTACCACATTGGTGGCAGTACACTAAACACTGAAAGTGTAATAAATGACTTAGGGACACAGGTGGACAGTGGTCTCACCTTCGATAACCACATCACCACAACAGTCAGAAAATCCTTCTATGTGGCTTTTCATCCAGAAAAAAGGAGGTCATTGTCCCACTGTACTCATCCCTCATTAGACCCATTATAGAATACTATGCCCCATTTGGTATGTACTTCTCAAGACACCTGCAACAACTGGAAAGGTCACAGAAATACTTCACTAAAAGAATCACAGGCCTAAAGCAGATGCCCTATGCTTACCACCTTAAAAGACTCCAGCTATACTCTGTCACATATTGTCGACTCAGAGGCAATCTCTGCTTAACATACAAGGCCATGTCAAACCCAGAGCTGTTGGACATGCTACACTTAAATAAATCCCAATCCCTCAGAGCCACATGCTCCAGGAATCTAAGCCTTGACATCACAATAAACAAAACATGCTGGAGGGATAGGTTCCTGACCCAGAGACTCCCCAGACTCTAGAATAGACTGCCCATACATGTCAACCATAGTGCCTTTTTGGCCCTCTTCAAAAAGAACCTTGACAATTGGATGGGAGAAAAGAAATTCACCCCGTAGATCACGTCAGTCACCCTGCTAGATGGGTGTCCAGGAAGTAAATAGCGTGGGAAGCAATAGCCAGGGAATTGTTATGGCTCAGCTTGTATAGGCCCTATGGCCAATAGCCTAGTACCAATCTATGAACCTATAACAGTTTATTATTTGATAGCAGTACCTATGAATCTATAACAGTTTATTATTTGATATCAATTTACATTATGTTGCAGTTGGTTGTGTGAAGAATGACTTCCGTACTTTGCTCCAATGCTTTTTGTGTGACAAAGAGGGATAAGGCACCCATCCTGTTTTCTGAAGGTGAATTGGAGTGAGAGTTGAAATCCAGACCTATGTAGAAATATCTCATGTGTACTAACATTTTCTACTGTGTATGTCATAGAATGCTTTTCCTCATTTCAAGTATTTCTCCCTTTTTTCTTGGATAAGTAGACTACCCAGAAAGTAGACAGCCAAAAACAGAACCTGGATGCATACAGTCAATGCTATTGCCTGTGTCAGCAGGTATAAGTATAAGGCTGGAGTACAGAAGGTCCTGGTTTCTAGTACATTGTGTGCAACCTTTGTTTTACTGTTGTGACATTGCAGTTTATAGCAAAGAAATGAAACATGAATAGCTGTTATTTCATCTTTCTTTTGGCAACAGGTGTTAGTGTAGGACAGTCATGCACATGGTCCTAGGTTCAAATACAGCATATTCCATACCCTTTTAATGTTTTTCCACTTCCCATTATATTCACTCTCACTTATAACACTTGACATAGTGTACATGATATCAATTATATGTATGAGGACTGAGACACTAATATTATGTCAGTTATTTATTTATTTATGTATTATCACATTTAGTATGAAAAGTATGACTGTGGGTATACTGTGTACTATATTCCAGTAAGTATGTATCTGCTCTCTGGATTGCCATTACCTTCACATTTGTCAAACACACATGGACAACTGCCTGTACATCAAATAACCTTGAAATTGCATTGCTTGACATGGTTATGCAGCACTTACCATCGTTCACCATGTTTGCACAATAGTAAGTGGTGTGCAACAATTTCAAATGGTGTGCACACTTCCAGTAAATGTGATAACTAGAACTGGTGGGAAACTATCTCTCTCCATTGCCCTTGATCCATGATAGACATGGCTGGTGTTCATGAAGATGGTGTGAGATTTAGCGCTCTGAGATGGGGTTTCCAGGAGTCCAAGATTTTTGTTAGACTATTAATGAAACACCACAGTGCCAGGTTGCAGCAGGGACCTATTCTGGGTCAAAGAATAAGTCAAAAGCTTGGAATAGTTTGGCCCGGGCTGTGACCAGTGCCACGGATATCCTATGCACTGGTGAACAATGTATGAAGAACTACAATGACTTCCGAAGGAGGATGATGGGTACACTCAATACTTGGACCAATAAATTTAGGATGAAGGACATCCCACAGATGTGTAGGTACAACTACAGAGAGTATTTGTAAGGTTAAAAGCTGAATATAGACGAGACGTGTATGCATAATGGTATTCTGTTCTGTTTTTTTCCACAGGTGCCATAGAGAGGGAGTGGAATGTTAGGACCCATGGCACAAGATTGGCAAGGATGAAGGAGGCATGTGGTATGTATGCAGCAGAAGAGTAGTGTTATTGAAGCATAAAAAGTTAAAGATAGTGTGTTTAGCATTTTATACAGTTGTATCAAATTGAACATGTGTATCTTAACTATAAAAGCTAGTATGTGTGCATTAGTTTGTAACACAAACCAAGAGTATAATATTAGACTTTAGTCAGAGGTGGTGAGTTCAAATACCACATGATTGTAAATTAGTGAGACAGGAGAAGTAGGTAGTTTTCACAATATTGTTACTGTGGGAAATTGGGGTATATTGAGGTATATTGTAGAAGAATTATATGCAATTCATGCACATGCAAAGGAGTATTTGCTGCAGTCTGTAGTATAGGTAGATACTGTGCATCTGTTAGGAGTTGGTAGTCTTAAAAATAATAGTTATCTGTTAGGGTGTGGTAGACTTAAGAGTAAAAATTAAGGCAATAAAATCAAATAATTGTACTAATGCATTGTTTGTTACATACAAAGGTACTAATTTTGTCTCTTCTTTTTCTCTCACCCTGACCCTTATCTTTCTTTTTTTTCATTTTTTTGTTTGTTTACACTATCATGTGTCATCAAAATGTGTCCATGTCATCCATGTGTACCACATCACAAAATGCTCCTGAACACAGTGGGGTAGGACTGCCCCACAAAATCTGTCAGCCCCCACTCCACTAGCCCTGGCACCATTGCCAAGTATATCTGTGATCCAACTTGAAAGCTCCGCCTCTGCTGCCCCTGCACTACTTGCCCCCTCAGGTAGTCCTGCCCCATTGTATAATCCAGTGGTTCACTCTGGGAACAGTGGCAGAGGTGGTGAGTTTATCACCTGTGTTAAACTGGCAGCAATGGTACATAGGGTTGTACACTGCACTGTTGATGCATACCTATGCTGGAAGGAGGGGCTGCTATCCCTCATTTTACATATGACCAGGAGGAGGACAAGGAGATGTCAAGGGTTCCAGCCAGTGGTGGAGTGAGGTGACAATGATGACAGTCCAGTGGGTGAGGACTTGATTCTCACTGTCACCCAGCTTGACAACCACGGTTCCTGGATGCCCACATCCTCAGCCCATCCATGGTGTCTACTAACCTTTTGTGTACATCACTGTCCATGCGTCTCGTCTTGTTTGTCTTGTCTGTCTGCAATTGCAATTGCTTCCTGACTGACCTAACTTACCAGACCCAGACACACCTACCATCCCTTCCCCAACATTCCTCTCTCTCTCTCACTCTCTCTCTCAAAAAAAAAAAAAAATAGGCACCTGTCCCACAAAAAAAAAAAAAAAAGTTTCATACATAGCTCTCCATTTCACACGTGTGTCCTTGACACACTTGATTCAGTCCAGTTGGTTATGCAAAATGATCATGTTGTGGTCACCCCTCTCTCTGAACGTGACAGTCCAAATTCAGTTAATATACTGCATATATTATAAGTTTTTATTGTTGACAAAATGGATACCTATGGTTCCTTCATACCTCCCTCCTGCAAGCTATGTTTTTTTCGTACCTCCCTCCTGCACATTCCTGTATGGATTTACATTTGTTCTTCCCTTGCTTGGTTCCCATTTCACCACTGTCCCATCTTCCCCATTTCTTTTCTTTAATGCATTATTGTGTGATGGTGTGCATTGTGAGCCAACAGGCAGCAAAGGTAATACAAAAGTACTTAAAAGTATTAGATTCAGTTTTATTTGAACCCAGTACCATATGGCCCCAAAAAGGAATGTATCACTGCATTAACCATATTAACACATGCTACCACAGAGTCAGGTAAGTACTTAGGTGTATTCCAGAGATGCAATACTAACTGTCAGAGTTTAGCGTCCCCATTTCACCACTGTCCTGTCTTCCCCATTTCTTTTCTTTAATGCATTATTTTAAGATGGTGTGCACATTGCCACTGACATGCGCCAACATGTATCAACAGTAAAGCAAACATAGTTAAAAGTAGTAGATACAGCTGTATTCCAACCCAGTAACATCTGACCCAAAAAGAATGTATCACTGGATTAACATATGCTGCCACAGAGTCACGTAAGTAGCAGTTGTATTTCTCAGACTCAGTCCTAACTGTCATAGTTTAGCAATGCTGACACTGGAATAGTTACAAGACATTCCCTTATGGCCTACTCATTCCCAAGGTCTCCCTTTTTATTTGTTGCACAATGCCATGAAAACAAGATAAGCACAACCAAACCTTCCATCCATTCCTCCATTGCCTATGATTGTATAAAGCACCACATCATGCAAACAATGGCCAAAAAATAATAAAATAATAATAAAAAAACTGACAGAGAAAACACAATTTGCACACAAATGAAGAGAAGGTTGAATGTTAATGAAACAGGACCTGTGAATTGTGCACTACTTACTTGCATTCCCAACCTTGACAGATGTACATGTAACACTTTGTAAGTCCAAGCTGACACATGCCACTGACATAAGCATTCACAGTTGCCATCCATACATTGAGGGAATGCCTGCACAATATCTACATCTGTTACACAGAGCCAAGGATTTAGGATTCAGTAATTCTAATGAGCTCAGACCTCATTTGAATCTTCACAGTGCTGACAACCCTGAATCAGCACCAGAAGGCAACCATATAGCTAGGGAAATTGAAGGGGAGCTGAATTGTTTATGTCTTGAACACAAAAGAATGCATATTATTTTGAGATATATCTGTACAGAGGAGTACTGATTTTCAGATGGTATGCCTGCATTTCATCAGCTACATATTGTATATGCTGACATGCAACTATGAATAGTCTGTTTAATGTTTTTTATATTTATTTTGATTAGAATACACTTTTATACTTTAATCTGTCTGCATTCCTTACAAGTGCACTGTTCATTTAGAGGTGGAGGAGCAAAGCTACATTTGTTTTATTATACAAAAAAGGATTATGTTGCTATTGTTACTCTCCTTTTGTTGCATCCATCCTACTGTCAAATGTTACTTTTTATTCTGTCCGTGTAGGCTTCTTTCCATGGCTGTGTTCCAAAGTTTTGAAATTCACATGGAGCACCAGCATGGAGTCTACATGGTTGCTTTATAGTTTGTTGAATAGTTCCAATGTGTTGGCTTGTTTGATTAGCATGCAATTCAGCTGCTCATGCAGTAATTAGCATGCCACAGTGTTTACCTTGTTTGCGTGGGATTGCTCACCTACACGGCTCTTATTGAATTTAAAAGTTTCCGCACCCATGTGCACATTGCACCATGATGTGCACACAGTGGAAAACCACCATGTAGGCTTTATTGAATCCCACTATATATCTATAAAGTAAGCCAACCCTTCTTTATATAAAGGATCTAAAATATGGTCAACAATGGCTATGATAGTATTAACTGAAAGAAAATCCCAGCTAAGCTAGTGAAAAAATAATTATGATGTGGAAATGTTATTATAAAAACATCTTTGAGAAGCTGTGTGGTTTATCCCAGTGCAGAGTGGTTATCATAAAAGTCCCTAAATAAAATGGATAAGTAGTAATGCAGGATAATTTTGCATGTTTTCTGTACAACCACTGGAGCCATCAGTGCTTCTGGTTTCTCATACCACTTCAATACACAGAGAGCACTTCCTGAAACTTATCTGCCTCTGCAAGCAGTGCACAATTATTCACACTCAAGATCAAGTGAGCAATTAATGAAGAGGGCCAGATACTCTTATTAATATGCAGATATGTTTGCAAGTGATAAAATGCCTAGTAAACGAGTTGTAGGAGGCTAACAATGCAGTTTTAATTTCAGGGGTTTAGCTTACTTTTTAGCCCTTCATTTACTCATTACAAAATTTAAAAATGAGAGTACAGCCACAATTGTAGGTTACAGAAATTCTGAAAATCATATGTTTGCACCTCTTGGGACAAGGGAAGTCTAGCAGATATAAGCTTGTTTTTATTGTAAGTCATATCAGAGTTCTATAGTTTGGGCTTACTGCGCTAATACATTCTCTTCCAGATGCTAGATGAACTCATGGTATTTATACCTGCAATGCAGATTGCTCAGGTAATATAGACATTTTAACTCTAACTGCATAGCTACAGGCATACCTTACATTAGAATTCTTGGATTCAGGAGGAATTAAACAAAGATGATGCTTATGATGAACATCCAGGCTTAGGCATACTGAGATAGGACTGAAGAAAATAACCACTGCAAGTCAGACATGTCATTGCTCACAGTGTAGATTCTCATGTGCAGATGCATAGAAGCATGCATTCTTGTTTTATTTTTTTTTTATTTTACCAGTTTGGTGAACCATTATTCGTGAAAGTGCACTTTCATTTAAGTGCACTTTTGAGTAATTGGGATCATACTTCTGTTTTTCTAAAGAATGAGCTTTTAATAAACAAAAGTAGACCCCCCAAAAAAAAAACATATGTTCCCAGTTGCCTCTTCCTTCCTCCATCACACATCCAACATTTGCCATCTACCTGAGGAAAAATTCTTTGGAGTCTGCTTGCGGTACAAAAATACCTATACAAACACTTCCAGGCACAAATCCTAAATCTTTAGACTTTGCTGTATATTTGGGAGCCATACATATGTCCTCCCATTGTTTCTTTCTGAATTGTTATCCAACCTCTATTCAAAATCTTTTCTAACCCCCTCTGACTGATTTCAATAGTTATCATGCAGTGACTTATATGTCTTCCTAATTATCTCTATTTTAACAGCAGCTTATGTTCCAGATTCAATTAAAAACTCTACCAGAGCAGGTCTTTCATTTTGGATTCCTCTATCTCTTTCTCTTTGCCTATATTCAGAAATCAGTTCCTGATAGGGAAGATAGTCTCTAGCCTACAGTCCAAATGTCTTCTTGGCCTCTTCCCATTATATTACCTTTCCCTCTTTAGATATTTGTTCTCAATAGCCTGGTTCCTTTGTCAGTTTTTTTTCCAGTAAATTCTAGTCCCCTCTTGCTTATTCTCTGTACTCCTAATTTCAGTCATCCATAATGGTGTACTCTCCTTTCTCCATTCTCATACTGGTTTATTTCTTAGAATGCTTTCTGATGCTTTACGAATATCATTTTTGTGTGGTTCCCAAATCTTACTCTCTCATTTCTTGAATTTCTTCCCTGCTTCATCATCATCATCCTTTCTGTGCTGAATTACAGCTTTTTTCTTGTGTTATGTATATTAACCTTACCTGTGCAGCAATAAAATATCCCTTCAAATTGCTTAATCACAATCAACCTTGTTCTGTTGGAAGTAGCAACTAATCCAACTTAACCCATGCCCGTTTCCCCTCCCAGATAATCTCTTGCATCTCTCTATTAGTTACTGTCAACAAGTTCTCCTCTGGGTCATAAAATATGCATGACCTATTTTTAACAGTTAAAGGTACTATAAACATTTACACTGCTTGTATCCTGCTATTTATATCCATAATCAACAGTGTCTAGTTTCTCAGCTTTGTATTATTTTTTAGTCTCTTCCCACATATACTTATTTGCCATAACAGAATCCTTTTTATTCCATGCTCATAAACATTTCACTTTATTGTGTTCCCATAAATATAGGTATTGCTGGACCAATTGATGTGTGGGCACATAGTTTCAGCTATATTCTTTGTTTTATCTTCATTAATTGTATAACCTGAAAAGATTAAGGTTCATAGGTTCATAGGTTCATACTAGGCTATCTGCCCGAGGGCATTTACAAGCCTAGCCCATAGTTTTGTGGCTTACGCCACCCCTTTAGTATGGGGAACTATACCCATTATTTTGCTGTGCCTCTGTCGAGCAGTGACACTGAGGTAATCCCTGGGGTATATCTGCGATCTCCCATCCATTGGTCAAGATTTCTCTTGAACAAGGCCAGCGAGGTGCTCTGCCTCACATATACCGGGATTTTGTTCCACAGCATAGGGAGTCTTTGGGTGATGAATCTATCCCTCCAGCACGTCCTATTAATAGCCGTGTTGAGGTTTAAGTCTCCATCCCTTGTGGCTCTGGCGGATCTAGATTTTTAGGTGAAGCACATTCATCAAATCTGGGTTTGACATGGCCTTGTATGTTCGGCAAAGGTCACCTCTGAGCAAGCGATGGCGGTGTTTACTGAATAGAGCTGGAGTTCTTTCAGTCGGGCAGCATAGGACAGATGTTTGAGACTCTTTATCCTTTTGATGTGGAACTTTTGTGGCCTCTCCAGCTGCTGCAAGTGTCGGGTCAGATACATTCCGAATGGGGCATTGTACTCAATCATTGGTCTGATGAGTGATGAGTATAGGGAGACTATGACCTCCCTTGATCTAGATGAGAATCCCTTCATGATAAGGTGGGCAATGTAGAAGGTCTTCCTAACTACTTTAGCTACATGGGTGTCGAATGACAGACTACTATCAACCTGGGTCCCCAGGTCCCTGATAACTTCTTCTGTGCTCAGTAGATTGCTACCTATTTGGTACTGTCTCAAGATGTTCCACAACAGAGAGATCTCCTTTTCTGGGTTTATCAGGTACAAAATAATACCATCTGCAAATAAGGTCAACTTTTGTTAATTACCATACCAGTCATATCCTTGAATTTCTGAATCCATTATTTTCTTTGCCAATGGCTCTAAATATAAAGCAAATAAAGGGAAAAATAGACAACCATTCCTGGTTCCACTGTTCAGACAGAACTTGTCAGAAAGGAACCCTCCTACTTTATTTTTTGTCTCCAATCCCACTTATAGCATCCTAATTAACCTTATTATTGTATCAGGGAATGCAAATGCTTCCATCGCCCTAGTCATAAAATCCCAGCTTACTTTATCTCATGCTTCCTCTGCATCAAGACTCACAACAACAGCAGTATTTTGCTGCACT
>NC_056728.1:1957193514-1957216014 GCF_019279795.1 Protopterus annectens
AATGACAAGGTTCGAACCCATGACCCTTTGCATCATAATCAAAGTACAGAACCACTAAGCCATGACAACATAGGGGAAGCAGCCTCTATTAACATTCATAAACTTACGAATGGTAGTTTAACCATTACTAAGCAGGTCTGCAGTCAGCTGAGAATTTTACAAAATGGCCAATCACAACAAAGTGTGGGAAATGCGGCATATTTAAGCCCCATAGGCAGGAATACTCACCATAACTGATTGTAGCTCACATTTGCAGTCAGAATGGCAGGTGCAGGAGAGGGTTCACTCTTCCAAGTGCAACGCTGGGGCATCGAGGAGTCCAAATACATGGTTTGGCTCCTTGTTCACCATCACGAGACAAGACTCCTGCAGGGCCAGTACCAAGGGACGGAGTACAAGGCAGAGGCTTGGAACCGGTTAGCTTGTGACCTCACCAGTGCCACAGGCATTCCTTGGACTGGTGAGCAGGTCCATCACCACCATGCAGACCTGAAGAGACGAAAGCAGGACCACCAGAACCAGTGGATACTGGAGGCCTGTGGGATGCAGAATGCCCCACAACTGAGTATGTAGCCATGGAATGCAGTATGTAAGAATTGATAATGGAGTATGTATAACGGATAGGTATGTCCCAATATCCCTTCATTTACTTTACAGCTGCAGGTGACCATGCTGCGAATCAGCAAGCCTATGCTGATAGGCTGCTAAGGCTGCGCCACCAGGCAGGTTAGTGATTATTCTGCATATATTGTTATATAAAATATGGGAGGGAGCATGAAAGAAAGTGTTGTAGTCCAATAAAACAGCCATAGAATTGCCTGAATAAGTCCTCTGCATGTACTGTCAGATAAAAACATCAGAGAGGCATAAAAAGAGTGTAGTAACCCATTAAGAAAGGTAACATATGTCTGGAATAATATCCCTGCAGGCACTGTCATATAACATAAGTGAGTGAGCCTGAAAAAAGATTGTTCTAACCTATTAGTAAAGGTATAATATGTCTTGAACATGTCTGCCATAAACACCATTAAAACATAAAGGAGTGAGCCTGTGGAAAAGTGTGCAATGTCATTAATAAAGGTCTAAAACCCAGAGTGTGTCTATGTCACAGAGTCTGAAATGTTGTTGTACCTTTGCATTATACAAACAGTACTGTTTGAAAATGTGCTGGCAACCCAGAGTTATATAGTCCCATATAAAGTGGGTGATGTAAGTGCTAGTAGCTGTGAAACATATATACAGTCCACAGTAGTTAGTCACTGGCTGGCATGAATAAGTAAACCTGGCACACGTGTAGCATGTAATTATTCACCAGAAATGTGAGTGTGTGTCAAGAAATGCAGGGTTCTGTACAAATCGAAGTGAAAATGTCACGTGAAAACATCCCAGATATGTAGATAAAGAAATATAAATGCAACCATGAAATATGTAGCATTAACATCTGCATCCTGGACAGTTAGTATGTCAGATATAGGTCAGGCATATATTGAACTAGCCAAACCCATGACACAACCTAATGTATGATGGCAAGTGTAATAATACAGGTAGGGGATATACACTTGCAGTCACTGGGAATGTAGACTAAAAGGTTATTATAAGATGTTAACCAAGGTTTTTTCTACACCCTACCGTATGTGCATAAACCATGCAATTCCGCATCTCAATGGGTATGTGTAACCTTAAATATTTGTTGGGACATATGTCCTATTGTTTTATAAATATTTGCATTGATGTTGATGCATGTGCCCTGTTCAAACACCACGTTCATGGTGGCCTGTTGCTACCAAACATCCCTGCATGCTGTTGGAATATCCACTGTCGTTCAATATATGCATGTGTTATGCTTGTTGTTCAACTGTTGGAACCTTGGTGTGTTGGGTTAATGGGAATATTACTGCATGCTGTTATCTGGAATGCTGTTGTTTATGTTGTAATTAAACACACCTAATCACAGAATGTATGGGAAGGCCGGTCCCAGCGGACCCACCTGTTCCTCCTCAGTTGGCGAGTGCACTTGTCACCAGCAGCTCCGGTGCCCAGCCCGGGCTCTCCTCCTCCATTGGTCCTGTGCCACCTTTGGGTGGAAGCGCTGCAGGGGATGGGGCTCATCCCCCCATGCAAGCATGGGCGGAGAAGGGCCACCTGTCACCCTTCGAAGGGTCCAGGCTGTGGTGTGTAGGGGAGATCCAGCGTTCAGTCGCTGATCCCCTATGCCAGCTTGTGGCGAGAGTGGCGCATCTCTCGGGTGAGCCTGCCCATCCTACTCAGCCCCAAGCACAGCCACCCTCGGGGCTGTGAAGGTGCAGTGGTGACTGCCCATTGGGTGGGGATCTCAGTTCCACTGTTACCATCTGTGGGCTCATGGGCTTGCGATTTAGAAACAACCTTCCCCATCAGTTGTGTTCACCCACCCCATGTGTCAAACTCCGCCCCTGTATGCGTCTTGTTTGTCTTGTCTGTTTACCTCCCCAACCTACCTCCCCAAATATACCTACATCCCCTACCTCACATTCCACTCTCACCTGAAAAAAAAAAAAAAAGGACAATCTGTTCCCACAAAAAAATTACACCCCATACATAGCTGCCCAATTTGCACACATGTCCGCTGGACATGTAAACTGATAATTCTAATTGGCAGTACAACATATTTTGTTGTCCTCACCCCTCTTTCAGGGGTGGAAGGTTTCAAATTTCACACCAAATTTCAAACATATGCACAGCTGTTTCTGGTAAAGAAATTGGCAGCTATGGACCTTACCTACACCCATCCTGCACATCCCGAGCTGGTTTCCCTACTGTCTTTCCCTCTTTGTGCCCCCTTTTTCACCACTTTCCTATCTCCCCGTTTTCTTTTCTTTAAAAGAAATTAGCGCCGGGATTACCGGGAGTAACCACTTTTAAGCAGTAGTTAGCAAGGGTGCGCGGGTGTGAGCTTGTGTGCGCATAGCTAAACATTGCTAAGCGTTGCGCAAACCTACGCAAACCCATTTACAACTGCTTAAAAGTGCCTTAGTCATTCTGTATGACAAGGCCCTTGTACTGCTCAGCAGCAAAATAAAATACCCTTGTCAGTCTCGAACCCTGGACCTAGGACTCGCCAGTCTGCATGAAGTACCACTACAACACAACAGATATACAATAGCTTAGTGCTGAAAGCAATATATCATGCATTACCATGAGTGAATGTAAAGAGAAAATAGGAATGGCATAACACAAATCTTGTTCTGTGGGCCTTAACCAGCAGGTGTTGTTGAATTGCATGACATGAATGTGAAAAGAGAATCAGCCATGCTAGTAGGGTATAAGGTTACAGTAGCAGCTTACAAACCCCACACAGTATCAGAGCAGGATAAACACTGGCATATTTGCATAGGTCACAGGCCAGACCTCCCAACAGTGACTGCTCTACAGAGATGACCCTGATTTGTAAACAAATGTTAGCTGTGCCCCTCTGACTCCCTGTGAAATGTACTAACAGTAGGCAGAAAGGTGTTGAATCTCACTTAATGACAAATGTCAATAAGTGAGACTAGACACCACTTGCACGTCAGAAAAGGTGTAGTAATAGATATGCTCTGAATCCCCCAAAGTCTGAACTGCAGAATGTCTGAACTATATGACAGGTGTATCCCAGTTATATGTACCTTTCCCTGAGGCTGTTCAAATATATAAGTGAGAGTATCTGAGGCCTGGAAGAGTCAGAAACACACAGGGATATCAGCTTGTCTGCTGTTACACACTCTGCAAATAGCTGTATAATGAATCCCACAAGCATGCCCTTATGTAGAAGTACAACACAGAAATATCAAAGGATGTAGACATGTACTGCTAGCAACCACCTGTGACAATGCCATTGTTCAGGTGCTGAAAACACTGCAGTGGTGCACAGTCAAAGAATAGAAGGCTGACCTCTGTCTACCTACTGGATATGTCCACAGGTGGGAGCTACTCAGACAGACTACAAGCCTTCATAGACTTATAGGTACACAGCAACTCTGCATGTTCAGTAAGATAAACATCACACGATAATAAATAATGCAGTCTGCAGTTCTGCACACCTACCTAAAGGTCCTATATATCTGTGTAGTCAGGCCCAACCAAGGGTGTAGGTAGGCATACACAGTACAGAAATATGTCCAGTTGCCCTGAGCAGACTGTGTTAATGTCAACACAAACAAACCACAAACTGTTCAGAAGTGAGTAACGTACTAATGACAGTATAGCAGTTCATAAACAGTGCATGTGCCTGATAGTCATAACTGGTAGTACAACATACTTAGTTGTCCTCACCCCTCTCTCAGGGGTGGAAGGTTTCAAATATCCCACCTAATGTATTGCATATGCACAGCTGTTGCTGGTAAAGAAATGGGTAGCTATGGACCTTCTCCACACCCATTGTGTACATCCCAAGCTGGTTTCCCTACTGTCTTCCCCTCTTTGTGCACCCTTTATCACCACATTCCAATCTCCCCATTTACTTTTCTGTCAAAGAAATGAGCACTGGGGTTAGTGGGAGTGAGCACTTGTAAACAGTAGTAAGCGTGTTTGCACCAGTGTGCGCATGTGTGCGCTTAGCTTAGCATTACTAATATATGATAAGTTAAGCCAAGCTTAGCTTAATATTGCTAAAATACAATAAGCTAAGCTAAGCTTAGCTGAGCATCGCTAAGCGTCGTGCAAACCCGCGCAAACCCACTTACAACTGCTCAAAATGGCTTAGTCACTCTGTATGTCAAGGCCCTTGTACTGCTCAGCAGCAAAATAAAATACCCTTGTCAGTCTCAAACCCCACACCTTGGACTCACCAGTCTGCATGATGTACCACTAAGCCACAGTAGATATACAATAACTTGGTGCTGAAAGAAATATAACATGCATTACAAGGAGTGAATGTAAAGGGAAAATAGGAAAACCATTGGAATACATTGCAATAAAGAAATATAACATGCATTACAAGGAGTGCATGTAAAGGGAAAAAAGGAAAGCCATAGGAATACATTGCAATAACTACTGTAGTATGCCAGTTAATTCCCTAATTCCAAAAGAAAGTACATACTCCCATGTATCCAGTGTTAGCATTAGGAGGTGTGAGTAAACTTACACACTGAGAAGAGTGTACTGGAAGAAGCAACAGTCAGGTTTCAGTACAACATGCATTTCACTGACTACAGATATGAGACATATACCAACCTTCTGACTGACACAACAGTGTCCACAGCAAACAAGCATGGTCCCCACCTTGCAAAACTGAAAGGCCTACACCTACCTAACCTATCATTTTATAGCAGTGTCCTGAAATCACAGTGAGAACTGCAATTACCACACAGCAGGCTGCATGCAATTACTAAATGGTGGGCACCAATTGGTGCAGAGGCCATCACATGCACATGTGCAGATACCAACAAAAGCAGCCTGTACTTGCTATCCACACATGCAATCATATCATTGCAGCAACTGGAGAGCGAGAGAGAGACAGACAGACAGAGACAGACAGACAGACAAACAACCAGAAGCAGTTGGAGACACCAAACCAAAAAAAAAACATGTCAACAGGTACAACAGACAGAGGTGAGAAATACAAAGGTAAGGTATGTAACAGAGATGTATTTGCTGGCATCCAAATGATGTGTCTGAAGGGTACTCTACATACTGTGAACCCTCCATATGTGGTAGCAGTCCGTATCTATATGTATATGCAGATGTGCATAGGGCAAGGGACATACTGCAACTCTTAGTGAAGGCTGTGCAATATTATTACATAATTGTGTGTCTCACAACTGTTTCATAATTGATATTCCCACCATGAAAGGTGGGCAGTATATGTGCCTATATGTGCATGTATATGTACAGCAGTGGATGTTTACAAGTATATATATATATATATATATATATATATATATATGTATATATATATATATATATATATATACATATATATATATATATATATATATACATATATACATATATGGATATATATACATATATATATATATATGTACATATATAGATATATACACATATATAGATATATACATATATAGATATATATATAGAGATATATAGATATATACTGATATAGATCGATATATATGGATATATATAGATATGTGTATATTTATGTATATATATATATATATATATCTATATATATATATATATATAGATATATATATATATATATATATATATATATATATATATATATATATATAAAATATATATATATATATATATATATATATATATATATATATATATATATATATATATATATGTATAGTGAGAGAGGGGAGACACGGGGTCAGACGTATTGCAACAGGTGCCTGGTGACCAAGGCATGGACTGAACACCAGTGTTGATACTGCAGTGCCATACCTCATTCCAAAACACTTTACCCACTAACTACCAGATAGGTGGATGCCTGCCTAACACTGAAGGTGTCAGAAGGGAACATGGGACACAGGTGGACAGTAGCCTCCCCTTTGATATTCACAGTGCTGCACTAGTCTTGTAATCTGTCTATGTGGTACATGTCATCACAAACATTGTGTCATGTACGGAAATATAGGTCAGTGTTCCCCTGTACTCATCACAATGCCCCATGTGGTATGTACCTCACATGACAACTACAGCAAGTGGAAAGGCCACAGACATACCTCACAAAGAGTAATACTGCCCTCAAACACATACCCTATGCAGACTGACTGACATAACCACAGCTACAGTGCGTTGCATACCGGCCACCCAGAGGTTACCTCTGCCGAACATACAGAGGTATGTCACACCCATAGCAGTCAGACAACCACCATGTCAACAACTCACAATCCCACCAGGCTACACGGCCTAGGTCCCTAATCCCCGCCACCTCACTAAACAGCACATGCTGAAGGGATATGCTCCTATTGTCAAATATGCCATACTCTGGAGTAAATCACCCAGCATTAACAAACAAGGCTCCTCAGTATCAGATGTCATACATACCCCTGATGATTGTCTGGGGGATAGATAACATGCCCTGGGAATCACCTCTGTGTATCTGGTTGACAGGAGCAAGTGAAATCAAATTACATGTGTGTCAAAGGCCAGGGTAGCATATGGCTAGGCTGCTGTAGGCCCTAGGGCCAATAGCGTATTACCTACCTATGACACAATGCACACACACATGTACTCAGTGCAATACCTGCTATGTGAGATGGAATGGGTGTGACAGTGAATGTGTGCAAGGTTTGTAATGGTGTGATAGCTTAGTGTGAGGTTGTTTCTGTCATGGTCGTTTGTGTCCTAGGTGTGAGGCCAGAGAAAGATGTGTCAGTTATTGGGATGCAGACATAGTAGGATGGCATATGCTGTGATGTAGTTCTTTGTGTACGACTGTGGTGTCCCATCGTAGGCTGAAGCAATACATGTATGCTCAGTAAGTGGTACTGCTGGTGAATCCAGCTGACATTTGAACTGTTGCACTACCTGAAGCTGTAGGCCTAAACAGCACAACATGGTGTATGTTCGCATTCCCTGGTAACACTGTCTTGTGTGTTTCCTGTAGTCTGCACAGATTACATGCCTCAGGCATAGGTATCTGTAAGTAGGTACACACAGTACTGTAAGGTACCCAGGAAATGCTCATCTGTATCAGCATACATTTGTGTGCTGTATGAATGTCTGATGCGTGTGTAATGATGCCTGTACCATGTCCACAATCACATGTGTGTTGCAGGGTTTGCGTGTGTACCTAGCAACATGTATACTCTGTTACAGCAGTATGCCAGCTATATTAACAACTGTGCACATATGGTAGGTAGGGGTATGGCATCAATGGCTAGGGTGGGTTACTGGTTATACTGTAACTGTACTTCACATACATTGCAATGGATGACATATGTCTTCATGCATTAGCTTGATATGTACCCTCATAGTGAGGCTGTGCATTGGATCCCAAACAGTGTGCCGAGTACTGGTGTATACTGGTTTGTTATATGGAGTGTGGCAGGCACTGTCAGCCAGTTGTGGGCTGAGCACTGTTATGTGGTATTGAATGTGTGTATCCTCTGACAGGTGAACAGATGCTATATATGGCAGTTAACTGATATATGTACTGTATAATGTTAAGTGTGCCACATGACTTGCTCACACATATTATTTACTTGTCGTCCAGGCTTATGGCTCATCAAAGGAATCCCACCTACACAGCCACAGAGGAACAGGAAATCCAGCACAGCCTGGTTCAGCACTATACCCTGTTGTTTTCCAGGGCCAGCCAGCACCAGCATGAGCATACTGCACTGTGGCAAGAACTTGTTCATCGGGTAAATGACATAGGCATGCATAACTGGACATATGAGCAGGTACGCCATCACTGCAGTGATTTAATTAGACATGTCAGGCGGCATGCATCTGATATCCATAGACAACAGCTTGCCACAGGTGATGGGGTGGCCATACATACCCCCTCACCAGAGTGGAGAAACTGCTCCTAAGTGTGGTGGCTCCTGGCCTACAGCAGCAACAACATCACACATGTGTCATCATGGAGTCCGGAGCAACCTAGCATGGTGACATGGAGCGTGCAGGTAACACGCCCTAGCTGTAGACTACTGTTACCTGTTTGTTAGATTATGCATATGTGAGATGTGTACTGTGTTTAGCAGTTGTGCTGCCTATTGTGTGCAATACTGATATTTTGAATAGTGTCCATGCACCTATGCCTGTTGTTCTACTGTAGTTTAGCACACTCACAGTAGCAATGCCACAGTTGTGGCCACTGACAAACTGTGTCATATTCTTGTAGGTCCCTCTGGTGTGACAACAGGGCAGACGATACATGCTGGTGAGTGTGTTAATACTTTAAAATTGGTATTGAAATGTGCATGTCATAGGTGAGGTGTAGGTCATATACACATAACACACCTGCGCATAAGGCATGCTGTGCATGTTTGCTGTGAGACGTTAAACATCTCAGTAAAGTCAGTAGCTGCCTCAATCACATGCAATGTACAGAGCAGCAGACACAAATGTGGCAACACTGTACTGCACATTGGATAGGCATAGTTGACACACATGTACACAACATAACACGTTTGTCATACGCAGTACACCTCAACATGCTACACATAGTGTAACCGGACACCCGTTGCCAGGTCACACTTCAGTATCCCACATGTCATCCACACACCACACATAATATACCTGAGGGGTAGGGGCCTAGCATGGGGCTGTGCAACACTCTTCAACACATAACACAGTCATGTTAGGCAATACTCCCTATTGGGCACCTCACACACCGTTGTGCAATGTGGCTGTGTAATTGTGAACTTAGCCATGGCACTGCGGTTCAGTTACAGCATGCTAGGCAGTGGTCTAGCACACTTTAGTGGCCTTGAGTGACCACATGATGCATGATAATGATGGCTAATGGTACTACACCCCATACAATTACAGTGACCACAGTACTACACATAGCTGTCATTGCTTTGCACCTCCATGTTGTGTGTGTGCACACATATGCACCTATACACATTATGCATAGCATGTTGTGCGTGTGCAAACATATGCAACTATACACAATATGCATAGCAGTCGCATTCTGTACAAAGTGATACATATTTGTCCTGGAATGATATTGGGCATATAGGTCACATGACACACATTGGGTATGTGTGATGTTGAATGTTGCAGTCATGTACCACGCAATGTCATGGCTGGCACTGGCATATCTGGAATATGACCCACACTCACCATAACCACTGTACAATGGTCATGTCCAGGATTGGTATACCATCATGTATACATGCACCACTCATCCCGTGTGTGTACATAGCATGCATGTGCTACACCTGTGTCCACAATTATCTGCTACAGACACAGACACTGCATTCAGACATGGAAATCCATGTGACACACAGATAACACATGCAGCCATGGTATGTATACCTGTGAGTGATGGTGCACAGGACATTGCAGAGCTTATAATACTTGCACAGAAATGTTGTGTCCTTGTACACATTGTGTTCCAGGGTGTAGGCAATCACTGAACATGTACACAAATGCACCACAGCCATGTACACTGTCATTAACTATGGCTGTCTACACTCACACTGCATGGACTTGATCAACACATATTCTGCATGCTTACACGTGTGACGTGACTGTTTGCCTTGTGATACTGTCACCCACCTTCAACCACTATTGAGTATGTTTTGAAATGCTGTTGTGTGTGTGTGTGTGTGTGTATCTGCTGTAGTGAGAAGTGTGCATGTGTTCCTGTGTGCATGTTTGCATGTGTGCATGTGTGCATGTGTGCATGTGTCCATGTGTGCATGTGCAGACCATTAAGTGTATTTCCTGTCTTCCTCTCACAGGTGCTGAGTTAGGGGTTGGCGAAACCAGCAGGCGACCTGAAGCCACTGCCACAAATAGTGGTGATGATGACACATGTATTTTGGCACATGGAGATTTGACAGGGTCTGTCGTTGGTCCGCTAGTCGACAGTACACAGCGTTCAAGCCCATCTATGCGCACACTCATACTGTCAATACATCCCTCACCACCAATGACCATATGCGAGGGACAGCATACAGTTGGCATTGACCAGGAGAGTGTGGTACCCATGGCACTTGCATCCCCTCACAGCAGCCATAGCCATAGACCCAGAACGATACCACATAGGCGTTGGTCCAGGGGTTCTCGGGGGATCACCACTGGTCGTATTGCCCCTGGCAGGCATGCCTTTACAGGTCTTACGACGACCAGTATGTTCTGGGCTGTAATGCAGGCTCAGGCATGTATGGATTGGTACACCAGACAGGGACTTAGGGTGCAGAGGGCACATTACACCGCTATCAATGACAGCATCCGTGACCTTGCCGGTGCCATCTGGACTTACAACTGAGGTAGTTGATAGATGTTGGGGGGAGACAATAGATGCCCTCCACAACATGTCTTCCTTGAGCCAGGACCATGCGGGATGGTTGCAACGTCGATGCGGATGCATGCCAGCAACAGCAACAGCTGGCAGTGGTCGCGGATGACCCACAGTTCACAGCCGCTCCCGTAGTGGCTGGCCTGTCCATTGACCGTCCCAGTAGACCACGTGCATGTGGCTTTGGCCAGTCACAGCAGGGACATGGGTCCAGTTGTCATACCTCTGCCTCTGATGACAGTATCCAGTCAGGGTTGGTACCCGATACTGTCCGTAGCACCCCTGCCAGGTACAGGTACTGTGTCCATGGCCGGAGACAGTGATCTGTACAGCCTAGCAGGTACAGTCTGTGGCTGTCCCACAAACTACCGTATATGGCAGCCACATGGTGGAGCTGTGTGCATGCAGACACACACACATTAAGCAAACAACTAGGGCTCACACATACACACACACATTACATCAACATTGGCCCATGCTGTACTGTTGTCTCTCACGCACACACACACACACACACACACACACACACACACACACACACACACACACACACACACACACAGACATGTCGATTGGATGTGTCAGTGTCAGGCTCTGGCAAACAACAAAATGCCCTGTGCATATGATGATACCTGTGCCACCTCCTGTCATCTGCATTATTGACGGAGGGACAGGCTAACATGGTGCTGATGCACAGAGTGACACTATAGCAGTGTAGCAATAATAGCAAGTTGTCAACAAGGAAGTGTAACTACATCCTTGTAGGTATATCTGAGCAGACATTATGCATCAAAGCTCTGATTGTCAATGTAGCATTGTTTACACCACTGTTAGGTTTGAGTATGTATTATCCACCCATGTGCCACTTGGCTGAAGTGTAATGTGTTGCCAGCATGTGTTAGTGAGTGGACAGTACATGTGTGATGTGTGCAGTACAGATTAGCAAGTGTACATCTGTGAACATGGTGGGTGCGCACTGTCTGGATGTACGTGCATAGTGGACACATGGGACATGTGGCATACCCTGTCATACACATTTTTAACATCTCATAGCATCTTTCAATGGCCAGTATGCATTCTACTACAGTTATGTACTAACATGGGTAGACATGTGTATGACATGGGTTGACACTATGCTGTCAGTGATACTGTTAATATCTGTCAATGATTTGTGGTCTGGTAGTATACACAACCTCAGCAGCATGACTATAAGCAATCATTGGATGATGTCCTGACAAATGACACACAGCAGTAGGGAACCCAGTATCAATTGGATCCTTCCGGTGCTACACTATAACACTAACCAGTGGTAATGACCGCCACCCATTACTGTGACCACACCTGTTTGTCATATAACCCCCTTAGGTACATGCAGACACACTAGGGGTGTGTCCATCCAAATCTGGAAATGCATGGATTGGCCTACAATGCATTCCCTGGATGGGATGCATATCCTACACAAGGGTATCATACAGACAGATACCTGTTGTCTGATACATGCTGTATAGCAGTAAGCCGACTATGGCATAGTCATCCTCATGTACTATACATACTATCCCATCAGTACCACACAGGTGGTAGCACTCAACATGTATGTTAGGTACCATTGTGTACATACAGACCCATGTTATGTCATGTGTCCCTTGGTATCCACATATCCATAGGTATTGTGGAGTCCCAAGGTGTATCACATAAGACATTAGAGGCCTGAATGCATATCCACAAGGCAGTCATACACCTATAAAGACTGTCCATTCTTGGCAGACTTTGTTGTGTATGACCATGTCTGACATATACCCCAGGCATATACCCTCACTCACACTACTCTTAAGTAACTGTCATGGGTGTGTGTGCCACAGAACACGACAGTGGATGGCCTTGTCACATACATACATATGTGACCTACGATCTGAGAAGCAGCGGCATAACCTGTCATTGGAAACAAATGTCTTCATGTAGTATGCAGGCTTCACACCTATGTACTGATTGAGGGGACATGTACACATATATATTTGCCACGCAGATACCTGATGTGTGCAATGCACTTACTGTTGTAATCATACTATGTCAAACCATAGTAAAAGCAAAACCCACCCCGCATTGACCAACAGTGACACACACACAGTCAGCATTTGTAGGATTCAAACCTCTACCTAACTATGTTGTGATACTAGAGACAGAGAGACACATTAACACGGCACACTATTTGCTTTACTGGCTGGTTTCACTTCTCCAGCTGTATTTGTAGGATGGTGACATCATCAGTCTTTCCAAAGAGGAATGTACCTCTTTTAGTGAGTTTTCCCAGTCTCCAAAAAGGAGACACCTCTCAAAGGAAACTGCACACATACACACACACTCACTGTTTGCAGGATTCAAACCCCTATCTAACTATGTTATGATATTAGACAGAGATGCATTAACACAGCGTGCTATATGCTTTATTGGCTGATTTCCCTTCTCCGGCTGTATTTATAGGATGGTGACATCATCAGACTGGACATGGTGATGTGTGTACACTTTGCTTTATGCCATTCCAGGAATGGTCCATGTGGGTCAGCAGGTGTCAACAGCTTGCACAAGACCTCAGAATCCTTACCTTGTGTGATCTATCTGTGGACACATTGACATTCCGTCATATGTCAACACATATTTATGTACAGCTTGTTGGTTTTGTGGATACAACATGTGTCTGGGATGTTGATAAAGGGCTATTCAAAGTCTATGTGACACATGTGTAGATGTGTTCATTGATGTATGTCCTGGGTGGCTGCCTTGCAAATAGTCTAGCATGTTTGGGAACCATGATCCGCACATAAACATACCATGGTTGGTAGGGTTGTGTGTATGTCAGCTTCCAATAGCTCAGTTTATGACTGCAACCATGATGGACTCCATGACCTTGCAGATCAGACTTCATAGTCGTACTGGACTTGACTTCCCATGGTGTGTTGTGCACCAACACATGTGGGGACTGCCATATGTAGTTGTGACACATTCAACAGTTCCACATCCTGTGTAGGGGGTGAGGCTCAGCTGACTGTTCAGGTGCATGATCTGTTTGTTCTGTAGTTTGTGCATGACACATATTGGGAATCAATGTATTCCACTTGCTGCCATGCTTTTGGCAGTGGGGGTATCTGCTCATCAATTCTACATGTGATATCTCCTGGTATGATGATGTGAACTATTTTCAGTGGGAGATGGGTATGTACATACGGGCCTGTCTGTCATGATGTCGGCATTGTCACTCAGGTACAGTTGGCCCTGACTCAGGACATATATGGGTGTACATTGTTATTTATGACATAGCTGAAGGAGGTGTCATGATTCAGTCTGGACTCCTTCTCAGCTACTCTTTAGAAAACACCAATGAACATGAGCACTAATCCCTGTTATACTCTTTTATATGCTTAACACCCTACTGATCCTTTGTGATCAGGCTACAGAGTATGTCATGATAATATCCTGGCATGTCCAGGGGTCGGTTTCGCGTGTACTCTTCAGTCCAGCTGGTGGATATTGTGATATTGACACAATGTCACATCTGCCTCATGTACACAGACAACCCTCTCCTCCTCCCGACAAACTCAGATATATGTGTGAGATGCACCTATATAGACATACAGGGTGCTGAACTCTCTCGACCCATGACTGGCACAGTCTATCAGGTGGTGAAGGTAACCACACACACCACATATCAGTCTCACATATCCTCTAGCAACAGCACTCAAACCACATTATCAGACATAGACATACTTGGATGCTGTAAATGTACTCTACCTAAGCAGCAGAGACCTCCAAAGCAGACACACACACACCTGCTACCCCACTACAATACCCACATATCACATAGTTCACAGAGTCAGTGTGACACACAGTCACTGCCCTTCGGGCTAAACAACACACCTAATACACTTGTAATAGGCGACACTTATTGTCAGACACAGTGACATACCACTCACCAGCCCTAACAAGGGAATAGTCATTTTGGTCTGTCTGTTGGGTGCCAGGATATGCAGCATAACACAGGCAGTCAGGTCACTCCAAAGCAAGTACAGGACTGGCACCATCATTGTCCATGCTGGTGTGTATAACCTCAGATGTTACTCCCTGGACCACATGACATGATACATGGAGGAACACTCTGATCAAGTAGCCCAGGCCAGTATGGCCCTGACCTTGTCTAGCATCTTACACCCACCAAGTATGATGTCACAGTATAAGGACACACATATCACATTTAACAGTTGCCTAACAAATTTGTTTAATTCATAGGGGGTACAGTGTCTGTCAGCCTATGGTGACATGCTCAACATGCCACGTAGCTTCACTATGGACAGCTTGCACCTGTCACCCTTGGACTTTGGAATGCTGGCTAAGGCTCTTGCTACCACCGTAGTGCCTTTTTTAAGCAGGGCTCAGAAGACAAACACACCTCCATAGACATTACAGTTTAAATGAAACTAAGGGTAATGCTGCTCAACAACAGTCGTGTTAACCTCATATTGCGGCCACTGAGGACTCTCCTCAGTATGGAGGATAGCGATATCTGTGGACTGACAGATGCCTGGTTCAGGCTCACTTATGCACACCAGCACTACCAGGCTATGTTTCATACCATGCTGTCTGACAACAAGACTTGGAAAAAACAACACAACTAGGGGGAGTATCCATATACAGCACAGATACACACACACCTCCGGGTTAGTAGCACTGCACAAAGCATCACAGACCATACATATACAACTACCATTGTGCAATACTGCCTTTAAATTTGTTGCCTGCTACAGAACATACTCCCAAACTCAGGGACCACTGTTGGCTTTTGTGGGAACTATGGAGAATATGAAGGTCTCCACAGACACCATTATATTGTGTGTCTTCATATACACAAATCTTGACTGGGGATACTACTCAAGCCCCGACACCCTCACCCAACAGTTGCTACAATTTGTAGACTCGTATGCTATGGCACAACCAATCAGCACAGCCACAAGGGGGAATACATATTGGACCTGATCATCACCAACATGGGGACTCTATGTTCCACACCAGTGATATACCCCTCATTGGTAAGGTCAGAACATACATGTATCTCACTGGACATACATATACCCTCCACACACCCATCCTGGATAATTTGGTGAACTTCTCATGAGCCAACGTCTCACGTCACCGAAGCAAGGTGGTATCCTTCAGAGACCCTGAGACAGTGGCAAATACGGCTCACACTGCTGCATCCTTTACATACACATTCTATGGACACCTAGCCGACTGCATGGATTGTGCTATCCCAAATAACAACAGGACTCACTACTCCAATGTCAGGGGACCTGTGTGGTAGACCCCAGGGACCTGTGTGGTAAACTCCAGGCATTAATAAGATGTACAACGTCAGGAGGAAGCTACTACATGATACAGCACAATCCCAGACTGGGAAGGCATCTGTGATCTGTACTAGCAGACAGCTGCAATCACTCATGAACTTTTCTAAGGGCCGCTTCTACCAGACAATTGCAACAGACACGTAGGACTATCACACGACCTTCTTCAGTTATGTCAGGAACCTGGGTGAACACTCACTGATATGCTGTGAGTTACTGCATACTGACTAAACCTACCCTGAACCCACTGGCATTGCCAACATCCTGGCAAACAGGTTCAGTGCAGATGTCTCCCACCCATCCCCTAAGGAGCAACTATCCATCGCAACAGAGTATAACCTCCCTAACATCACACAGTAACAGGTGAGTGCTGCCCTCCCCAAAGCGTACATCACAGTATCAGTGTGACCAGACGGTGTCCCAGTCTGCATCTTACACGAGCATCATGACAGAGGCAACCCTCACATTACATCACTGTTCAATATCAGAGTTACCACAGGATATGTACCCAAGGAATGGCGTATGGCGAGAGTGGTCCTGCTCCACACAGTTGGTGCCACAACGGACCACAGACAATATTGAACTATAAGCCTAAGTAGCCTGTTCTGCAAAGCTATGGAGCGTATTGTCATGGGACTCATACACATAGACATCGGGAACCTACAGACACTGTGTCCTACACATTTCAGCATTGTTGTGGGCAGATCTTGCCTCTTGAACCTGTTTGTATTCTTTAAATGGCTAACAGGTCCATCGACATAGGGACACAATAACCCACTGGGCCATTATGCATAGGCTCACCGGCTTCGATATGGACACATATCTCACACAATGGATTGATACCTAGATAAGGGATAGCACCCACATGGTCAGAATTGCAGGTGCCATGTCTGACTATACACCAGTTACATGTGGCATCCCACATGGCTCGGTCCTGGGACCTCTCTTGTTCAGTATATATTTGTCTGACGTACAGGCTACCAGAGGGGGAATATGGCTGAACATGTTTGCACTTGACTGCAAACTGAGTGCCATGATCAACTCTCCAGCTGCCACATGCATACTCAAACAGGGTCTCACAGAGATGGATGACTGGTGCCTGAGCCATGGCCTACAGCTAAATGCCATTAGATGAATAGTCATCCCCTTTGGGAATAACAACATGCCCACACATTACCACATAGGTAGTACTCCATTACATATGGTAGGAGTTGTTAAGGGTTTGGGGACATGACTTGTTCGTACTGTCGCCTTTGACATTCATGTTGCCAAAGTGGTTGGACACACCTTCTATGTGGGCCACCTTATCCCATATGGTTTCACATCTAGATCGAGTAAGGTCACTGTGCCCCTATACTCATCACATCCATGCTTGGTTACAATGCCACATTTGGGGTTTACCTTACCCGACACCTGCAGCAACTGCACTGGCCAAGGAAGTTCCTCACCAAGCAGATCTAGGGACTTACACAGATGCCCTGCACAGTTCAGATGCAGTACCTCCAGCTCTACTCAGTCGCTTACCACCTACTCGGATATGATGTGTGCCTGTTGTTTACAGATATACCCAACCCAGAATTACTGGACATGCTCCACCTCAGGATATCTGACTTCCTTGGAGCTACACACTCCAGGGACGTATACCTCAGCACAGATGTTAGTAGGACATTGTGGTTGGACATATTCTTATCCCAGAGGCTCCACTCACTCCAGAATGTAATCCCAGTTTCACATAAGGCAGAGCCACCCACTGACCACCTACTGGAGACATCTTGACGACTGTATGGGTGATCGTCTGTTTACCCCTGGGATATCTTCTGTGTCCCTGCTAGATAGAGGCACACTAGCCTAAACATACATGGGCTATCTTGTTTGACCTACTATTCACACACACATTGTAGTAATCTGACAGGGTTGCGAATGCCAAACACACTCTGGCTAGGCTTGTACATGCCCTAGGGCAGATAGCCTAGTATCGACCTCAGAACCTATGCTAATGTTCAAGATGCACAATGTTTATTGCTGATACTGTTTGCTGGTCTTTATCATCTTTGCTTTACCACTTTCTATGAACAACTTCGGTATCTGCAGAACATATTTGATTATGACAGGGTTCCACTATATTATAGATGTGTCTGTTGTCATATGACTGTGTACACAGGGTGGAATGCTGTATAGTGACAGGTTCCTGGGTTATCACATGCAATTGCCAGATATGCATGGCCCACTGCTGTACCCAGGCATGGCCTAAGTGTGTGAGCATGGCCAGTTCTGCCATTCCATGATTTGTTGCCTGACATTTGTCTCATTTATTCAAGTATATGAGCATGCCCAGTGTGAGCTTTCAGTATGTTGCTATCTGAGGTCCACTACATTGGTTGATGTGTGCAAACATGACCGATATTAACATTTATACTGTGTGTGTTGGAAGTCAGCTTCTCTTCTCTCTGCAGGACTCACCTTTGTGTCATAACTCGACAAGGATTATGCTGTGCCTGCAGGGTTTCCATGAAATACTTTGTATAGACTTATCAACATTCCTTCATACAGGCTGACCACTGCAATACTGTCATGGTTTAGTGGTTCAGTACTTTGGCTATAGTGCACAGTATCCTTGGTTCGATGCCCATCACTGCTTTATATTTTCATACTGAGCAGACCAGACTGCTTAAGGGCCAGTTAAGCAAATATTAGCACATTGGCTTTTGTTTAGCTATGCCCTACTTAGACCAGGCTTGTCCAACATTTCTCAATATTCACCAACATTGCTGGATGTTGCCCAATATTACTGAACACTGACCACAGTTGTGCTAGTTGGTGTGTTCGATTTTGTTTGCATATACTACATGGTGGTAAATGCTGTTTAGCACTGCTTTATATTGCTTAACACATGGCAATCATGCCTTAGGTGGTGCTGCAGGGCTGCCTATGTCAGATGCACATACTACACTCCCTGTACATGTTTGAAAGCAGGTAGTGTCAACTTAGGCATCCCTTTTACTATATGTGCGAGTCGGAAAGAGGTATCATTTCCAGAGTTCCTACTGAGCCAGTGTATGTGCTATGCGTTGCCTCTTTGCCAAGGCAAAAGCATGCTGGGCACACCTCCTTCTGCCTACTGGGGCAGGCTCAGGTTGTCCCTCCTCCGAGTCACGCTCTGCATGTGATAACCTTGGCAATGGTGGGGGGCTGTTTGGTCCAGGCCTATGCTGGTCCTGCTGCAGCTCTTTTCGCAGGATCATATTATGTAGCATAGCGCATACCATGACAATTTGGGTACATGTAGTTGGTGAGTACTGCAAGGTTCCACCAGATGTGTCCAGGCACTGGAACCATGACTTGAGCAGCCCAAACACACACTCTATTACATTACGTGTTTGTGCGTGTGCCTCATTATGGCATTCCTGTTCAGGTGTGTGTGAATTTCTGATGGGTGTCATCAGCCATGGCTCCAGTGCATAGCCAGCATCCCCCACTAGGTAACCATGTGGGATGTCCCCATTGGCAAATGTCTGGTACAGCTGTGTGAGATGCCAGATATGGGAATCATGGTAGCTTCCAGGGCAGCCTGCACACACATTCAGTATTATGCCTGGGCATCACACACGACCTGGCAGTTGATGGAGGGAAGCCCTTGCAGTTGAAGTAGACCCTACCCCACTCGCCGGCTGGTGCTCTGATGCATATGTGCGTGCAGTCTATTGCACCCACTACCTCAGGGTATTCTGCTATTTGCTGGAAGAGACGTGTATTGCTGGCCAATACCTCACAGGAATTGGGGAAATATACATGATCACCGACATGTGCTGACATGGCATCCAGGAACTGGTGTAGTACCCTGGATGCTGATGCCTGTGATATCCCCATCATATCACCAGTTGGTCTCTGGAAGGTACCTGTTGCTAATATTCTTAGGCCAACACATACCTTTGTTTCCACTGGGATAGGTTCCCCTCTGTTGGTTCTGTGTGTGAGGTGTGGCCTGCACAGCTCAACAATTTGCTGCAGGAAGTCTCTGTCCACTCTATAGCGCTCCACTATCTCCAGCTCATGTAGCTCCTGGTAGGTTACCCTGGGCCTGTACACTCTTCTCCATCTCCTCACTGTGGGTTGTCCAGCAGCATTTCCATTGTCACCACCCTCAGCATGTTGCATATGTTGCCTTATAACAGCAATGGCAGCCCCTAACATTTCTTTGTCTCAGTAAAGCTTTTTCAGTTTTCACTTCTATTAGCTTACTGCAGTGTCTGTTGTGAGAAACATACTGGACTGTTGTTTGCAGAGTTTTAAGTGCTAGGCTGGGCCGGGCTAGTGTACTGCCTGTGTAATTGCCTGATTCTGATTGTTTTCACCTGCTAGCTCTGCTAGTATTCCCTGGTAGCTTCCTAATATTTGTTGTGCTTCCTTTTTCATTTCTGTTTCCTCAGCGGGGGGAGCGCCGCACACACAAGCACAAACACGCGCACAGCAGCTAACACGTGTGCACACATGCTTACACAGACTAAAACTTGCTTATTCAGGTTAAAATGCACGCACACCAGTGCAAACGTGCTTACAACTCTTTAAACAGGCTTATACATGCTTACTCTGGCTTAAACGCATGCACTCACGCTTACACACATGCACTCTGTCTTACTCGGGTTTACACGCGTGCACACGGGCGCATGCCCATTCAGCAAGAAACTTTGATGTTATCCATGGCATACACCTTCCATTTCTTGGCTTTCCCTAGCCTTCCTGTTGACACACCTCTTTCCATGATGTATAAATGACAGCTGACACGTGCCACTCTGCTCCAATGAGCTTCACTTCTTTCATACATACCCCCCTCATGATGTCACCTATCTTCTACTCTGTTAGTCCCCATATCCTACTCCTACACTCCACTGACTGTGCTCAATTGCTATGTAAACTTGTGATTCACTATCCTAACACTCATTTACATAGGATTGCCTACTGATGCTTGGTTACATCTCTTAGACTGTGCTTCCACCCTTAGCAACCTCTACTCGGTGGCCATGTTGTCTTCAGCCTGCCATTCCCTTGCATTGTACATTAACAATTTCAATAAAATCCACATTTGTGGGTTTTAATTTTTAGTATTCTGGGTTTTAGAGTGCAGCCCGTTTGCGTGGCGCTGCGCTACCCTTAAACATCGGAAATCGGCAAAAAAAAAATTATTTTTATTTTCATATTGCATCAGGAAACATTTCCAATGGCTGTATATTTGGCCATTGGCATGCTTCCTGCACTGGATGCAACCTTTATTTGGAGCTGTCATGGCTCCGTTTTGCTATTTGCAGAATGGTACTCAGTTGTCAACTGAGTACATTTCTGCAAATAACACTGCTCTTACTTGGACAGGTTCGGGTTTCCTGAATCGCAAATCTACCTCATTTGCATGCCTTTCACCTGCAATTGAGGTAATTTGCATATCCCAGCCCTGTCCGTGTAAGAGCCATTTTAGGAGCTCTCTTATACGCCCCTACAGGCTGTTCCTGGATCGCTTGTCAGACATGATGGCTGCATGGAGTCTTACTCTACTCTAAGACTCCGTGCAAGCCTTCGTGAATCCGGCCCAATGTCTTTTTTTTACTTATTGGTTCAGAGAGGCAATACAGGTTTAGAAGTAAGTATGGTTGGAAAACTCACTTATGTTAACAATGTACTACATGGTAGCTGTTCCCAAGTGTGGTGTATTAGAAAAAACATTGCTAAATGAAATCTAATGGGTGTACATCAGAACACTGTAATGTAAAAGACTTGGAATTTCACCTACACATTAGGAGTATACTTCATAAATTCAGAAGGAGAGGTCATGAGCCTAATATCCTGCTAAGTGAGAAAAAGAAGTGGAATAAGCAAGTTGTCACCTGCAAGATGCTTGACCTTCATGTAAAATGGACATCTGCCAAAAGTAACTAGGGGATAGAAAAGTTTAGGGTTTTCTGATGGTTTTAAACATCAGGAAGTGATGGAAAATAGTGGACTATATTTTTGTCAGCCTATCTCTTTCTCCATCAATTGCATCATTAATTTCTGCAGCAGTCTTTGTCCATGAACAACAGCCCTAGACACAGTGACCATACTATATCGACATGTGGCCAACATGTTTATTTACCAGATCATAAACAAATATGTAGTCAGACATTATTTGGCCTTAAAGTAAAATGTAAATCAACCTAAGTGAACAGA
>NC_056728.1:1957218514-1957236014 GCF_019279795.1 Protopterus annectens
TTGAGGAGGTTTGGACAATAACCAAGGTATGGAGAATGACACAAGAGGGAGGGAAACACCTGGATCGTGATAGGAGACAGATCATGAATAGATGGCAGGCAATTTGAGAGGGCAACACCCAATCATTAGTCACCTCCATGTCTGACATCATAAGCAGAGTAGTCCTCTGATGGCTGAATGGTTGGCGCTTATCAGTATTCAGACACATTAAGCAGTTCCACGAGATGTTCTGTTTTCATTGAACCTCAGGTCACATCCATCTCAGCAATTAATACCAGTCGATGTTGTTAGACCCCTCTAGGATACTTTCTGATGAGGGCCCTGTACCCCACTCCTGTGAACTGGTGATGGAGGATACCAGCTGTAAGCTATCACCCAGTGTCATCTTCAACAGGATGACCTTTAACACCCTGTTCAGAAAAAATATGTTAATGAGGGGGCATGGCTTACCCAAAACCAGATTCAGCATAGATGCTGGAGGAAATCAGGGAAGAAGAAGGAAAAAGAGGAAGTGGTAATAACTCTCAAATGAACATGGAAGCAGGCAGCATATAGAGATCTGAACGCTTGGCAAAATGAAACAGCAACAACAACCATAATATCTCCAATAGTTTTGCTGGTGAAGTGACAAGGGAGCACAATTTAAGCAATAACCAACATTTTCAGAATGCTTCAGTAACATAGCCAACACAAGCCTACCAGCAGGAAGGGCGAGAGACCAGGACTTGGGCAGAGGTAGCAGCAGAAACAAATATACCTCACAACAGAGGATTTCATAGGGGAAACTACAGATGAAAAGGGAATCTGTGGAGACTGTATTAGGTACTGTAGATTTTTCTTTTAAAATTGTCAACCTTTTCTCTTATACTTTAAATGATAAAACTTGCAACATCCTAAGCAAAGGCTGGAGTTTTGTCCCAGCCAGAGGGGCAAGCAAATGAGATACAATTAGCAATTTAAGAGACTATGTATGCAAGCTGGATTTTAAACAATTATTTAATGTTGAAGTTGATATGCAAGATGTTTTTTACAATCCTAATGTATATAATCCACCTCATAAAAATAATTAGAAATGTTTCTTATGACTACTAAATTACAGATTATTGAATAGTTAGAAAAGAAACCACAGCATAGGTATTACAATTTATCTGTGAAGGACAAACAGATTTTTTACAGTATGGTCAACAATGATAGTACTTTATAACAAAAGCAGACGAGGGAAGTACTTTGGTGTTATTAGATAGATCTGACTATGAATGCAAAATGGAAGATATGTTAGCAGATACTAATTTTTCTAAAGTGTTATTTTTTTGGAAGTCAAAAAAATCTTTTTCATTAATAGATTCTATTGTTGAAGAATGGTTTTACAAAGGAAGGATAACAGAATCCATATGAAGATATTTAACAGTAGAAAATCCCAAGTTAAGCTGAGTTTTTGGCTTACCTAAGATACATAAAGATTTAGACAACCTCCCCCCTCCCACTCAGACCTATAGTCACCAGTACAAAAAGTAAAACAGAAGCTATGTCGATCTATGTGGACAACCATCTTCAGGAAGTGGTAGACCTAAATAACACCTTTGACTTTATAAAGAAATTGGAAGGAATTAATGTTTCCCAGTCAGACTTATTGGTTACTCTTGATATTAATTCATTATATACAGTTATACTGAGAAAGGAAGGCATAGAGATAGTTAGGTTTGAATTAATGAATTCAAAACTATTTTCTAACAACACAGTCTTTTAATGGAAATATTAGATCTAATATAAAGTTATGAGTTCTTTGAATTTAATGGCATGTGTATTGTCAGACCAATGGAGTAGCGATGAGGGCAGCTATGGCCCCAAGCTACGCAAATATATTTATGTCACTGTTTTAAAAGAAAATGCTAAATTAATGTAGAAAGTATATAAGGAAGAACTCCAAAACAGCACCTATTAAAACTATAGTAGTATGCACCCCAGGAGAACTAAAGAAAATATAGTTAAGTGACAACTAATGTGAGTAAAGAGCTTAACAAAGAAAAAACAAGATTTTTTTTCACTGGCGGTGTTAGCTTATGCAACAAATATTTAAGTACGGGGTTCCCAAATGAAGTGGTGACAACTTCCTTTGAGGGAATATGTAGTATAAGAAAACAAGGTATAAGTTCAGATAAGAAATTTAATAAAAGGAATATGTGAACATCTGTGCAAGTTAGTAATAGTGTAGATGCAACAGCTATAAAAAGTATCAACACTAACAATTGGAAAATTATTAAAAAGTTGCCCTGAAGTAAAGAAAATAGTGGGTGAAAACCCAGTTTTTGTTCTGAAATGGAGCCAGAGTTTTAAAACTTGTTTTAACCCAAGCTAAATAGACCAAGAGAAAAAAAATGAAGAAATTGGGCGTGGTGAAAAGTCTTAATTGCAACCTATGTGATTATTTATATGCTGAATCGAGTACAATTTTTATTAATAACAATTGTGTCAAGATTAAGGGTTGTTATACATGTAAATCCAAATTTGTGTATATTTGGTAATGTGAAACTCTTGTCCTTCTTTTTATGTTGGTTGTATTGTTAGAGAATTATACAAGTGGATTTATGAGCACACAAATGCTATAGAAGTAGAAGGTGAAAGGAATGCTTTAGTCAAACACTGTAAGTCAGCTACATGCAAGGTTAATTTTAAATTTATAGTTCTTGATGAAATTAAAGACTTTGATAAAAGGTTTGATGCAGAAGATGAGTTAGGGTGGTATGAATATTTGTGGCAGGTGAGACTGAATGCCTGCTACCCACCTGGTTTGATTAATGTTGAATACTTTGTAGCCTACTTGAAAAGGAAGGGGTTAAAGGATTAAGTTTTAATCAAGTCATGTGATCTAATTTTTGTATTTAAGTCTGTTTTTAAGTAGCATTATTCAGTCTGAAAAAAAAGTCTGTATCAAGGATGAAAGAGCTTACTAATAATGCTTTGCATGTAATTAAATAAACTTTTTTTTGTCTTTTATTTTATCTTATTGAGAAACAGACCTGGTGACCAGTGGTGATCCAGTTCTATTAACACTGACTGCCTCATGCTGAAGTGACGGCTCTGCTACCACTCCGACTGCATCCACAATCAGACCTGCAGAGGGATAACAAAAACAGAATACACACAAACACACACACACACACACACACACACACACACACACACACACACGCACACACACACACACACACACACACACACACACACACACACACACACACACACACACACACACACACACACACACGAATACCCACACATGCCCACACACACACACACACACACACACACACACACACACACACACACACACACACACACACACACACACACACACACACACACAGTTGCAGTTACATAGTAGAGTTCCACATGTCAGATACACACCACACTGCTGGAAGAGTCACTTTCACCAACTATGGCATTCTGTCACATTTGCCTCTTTCTTCTACACTGCTGTAAAATTAAGCATGCACACCTTAGTGCACAGCTATACCATGTGGTACAATAAGAAGAGGGAAGAACAAAAAAAAATACAATAAATATCTGTACCTCTTCTTCTGTCAGTAACCTCTGCATTTACTTCTGAAGCAGGTCAGAGTAGTACCATCTTAGAGTGCAGTATGCCGGATCTAGTTATTTGAATGGGTGTGGTCAGAGCCATCATTCCTAATGCTTGTAAGCTTGTTCCAGGCACCCTCTTGTTCAAGGCTCCATTGCACCACATGAGCAGGTGCTCAGAGAAATCTATATCAAGGAATAGCAAGAATAGTTTGCTCTCCCTGGCACACTTTTTGGGGGTTATGCAGGTCACAACACCCGAGGAAGCCATGGCCATTACAATGGATCATATCTGGAGCAAAATGGCACTCAATGTGCAAAAACAAGTTTGGGCATCTTGTGCCATTGAACATAGTGCAGCAATAGGGTAGGGTCCAGCATTTTCTTGTGCAGTGCAAGGCAGTGACACTGCTGATCATACAGTTTGTGTACACAAGCCTTTTGGCGACCTGCTTCCCTATAGTGTTAATATGCATTACTAGCACCACCTTTAATGTTTTCTTTATTCCTTGTGTTTTCATTTCTTGGTAATCATTGTAGTATGCTTCACTGGTGCTCAACTTTTTCTTTTCTAAATAAGACGTCATCATTATTATTGTTTATTTGGCTTCTACAAAATGAGTGATAGTCCTTTACTTAGATTTCTGCAACTCCCATTATCTAGAATATCATATCATATTTCCATCAGTGAATGATCTCTTCAAGATTGTATCTGTTACATCTGGAACTACTATTCTTTCCTTGTACAGCATACAATAAATATTATCTGAAACACCTGCTTCTCCCCATCTGTGACTTTGTATTATGTTTCCTAGAATAGTAATCCATTTATTTTGTATATTAGACTTTTAATTTTAGTAAATCAAGTACCAAACATTTTATACATGACCAGACATAAATATTGCTCCTTAACATCCAAACAAGTCTTATTTTTTACTTTGCAGTGAGATTTCCTGTATGTAGCATTTAAAGGAAGATCTTACAGTGATGAAAATAAACTAATCACATTATTTTTTTTATTTTGGCCAGTTAAGTTGTTTAAAACTCTGCAGTCCAGACACTAAAAGAACACTAACGAGTTCAGACATATAAAAGTTCATACTAACTAAGTGTTCTTCTTCAAATGGAAATACAGCTGGTAAATCTATTACATCAAAAATGTAAGGGCACTATTCAGTGTTTCTAATTTTGAGACCTGTATCTGTGACTATGAACATATGAAATCGATTGTTTGGTTTTGCTCTTACCTTTTTTTTACTATACCTCAGTAGCAAAATAATTTTTTTTATTAATGGATTAGCAAAAAAAAATGTTAGTTCCCTTACAGAAGACATTGAACAAACCTGGAATCACTAGGAGTGGGCATCGAGACAGCAAATCGGCATACATACTAAATGGACCTATTTCAGAAGGTTGTCTTTTTCAAAATGTCTAACTTCAAATGGTTGAAGCCATATGATGACATTTTGAAAAGTGAAAACATAAACTAACACAAGAAGAATTTTTTTTTTTTCCCATGGGAGCAAGCCCCTCCACTGCATCTCCACACTGTCTGCTAATTATATACAAGCTATGAGATTGCACTGCGATGGTAAAATGGCAAATTCCCTGATCCTCACTGTACTGTAATCTCCACAGTTTGACTTTTCAACGTTGATTGAAAAGTCAAACTATTTGTACTGAGATCACAGTACAGTAGGGATTAGGAAATAAGCCCCTTTCGCCACTCTATGGCAGTCTCACAGTTTGTATATATAATTAGCCAGGAGTGATGGCTTTTCCCCAGTTAAATGCTATTTTTTTACATATGTTCAACTTTTTAAATATTGGATCATATAAAATTTGACTATTAAAAAAGTCAATCATATGACATATATCTGTAATAAGTGACTGCATTTTGACAATCTCTCCATTTTTATTTATTTATTTATTTATTTATTTGGAATCGGAATAGTTATTCCTGCTTCTACATAAGCAGTTGAATAATATTCATCCAAGATAAAAGAAGAAGAAAATCAAAGTAACATCCATGAAATGATGCATTTGTCTGCAAGAGAAACAGAAATGCTAAGAATTCTGGTGTAGTGAGATGATGAGGACATGAGTAATATTTTGGTCACATCCTGTAGTTGATGGTTTAATTTAATTTCTAATTTCATATAGTTGGGATCCAAGTATAACATTTAAGTTACACAAAATTTGCTTGGCATTCCTGAAAAGAAGTATTTGTTCTTTTTCTTCATGAAAACATAACTGAAATATATACAGCATAGCTCTTCAAAGGCAGGTATTTCATCATTTTCCTTCTATGTTTATATGGCCAGAATGCCTGTTTTCAAGGTTATAGGCCTCTAAGGAACAATTACATTCATGCCATTTTCACATTTTTAATTCAAACCACTTGTGTGTGTATGTGAGTTCTGACCTGAGAAAAAATATTCTAGTACTCTTAGATATACTGAATTGACTTCAAGTCTGTGGAAAAGGAGGGGTTATAAAAAAAAGTTTCTCATTTTGTTTGCATTCAGATTAAATGTAGTATTTTCAATTTGCATTTCTAATGGATTGATATTAATAATTATTTACAGGAAATTATCTGTGAAGTATGCTTATTGTATTCATTTCTTTGTAAATATTGTATATATGTTTGTCAATAACATTTATTTAAAAAAAAATAATATTTACGTTAAAAATGTTCTCCCTCAAGTATAACTTGATTCCTATGAGCATTCTAGTAGCCTTATCCTTAAATAATCCAAATGCAAACAGAGTTTGTCTGTAAGAATACTGTAATTCACACGGTAAATGCATATTTGTAACCTTGAGTTATATGACTCACATTAGCTCTTCTGTCTGCAGTAAAAGACCTGATGTAGAAGCATCTATATTGCATCCATGTGTATGCTTCTGCCTGCTGTCTTGAGATGCATTGAACATTTACTCATCTGACGTGATGTGAAAAGAAAATGCATTCTTACGATACTCAAGTGTTATGTTTGTGATTTGTCCTTTTGGCTTCCTGCAGTACATTTGCCACTGTTATGTGTCTTTTAAATCCATGAGTATATGCCGATGTACAAACAATCCATCTTCTGCATTTATTCTTACATTTGTGTCTCCTTTTCATTTCAGCAAAGTATACCAGTCATTCAGAAACCTACACTCAAAAAACTAACTTTTTTTTTACTGCAGTGAAGCACTAGTATATCTGTTTTTCTTCTTCAGGTTTCAGTTCAAGCTGATTTTCTACAGTCTCAATTAATTCTGTACTTGAAGGGGAAATTCTCAGACAATTAGAATAACTGGATTAAACATTTTGAGCTGTAGCTCTCTGTGTGTGGCCCTGGGGGGTAATTCAGAAAGAACTTGATGAGTCATCTTTCTTCATGTCATTTGCCAGGAAGACATCACGGTGCTTAATTTAATTACTTTTATAGAAGAGAAGAGAAGAAATACAGGCTTACATCTTCAAAAAAGACATACTCCAAATCAATGAAGAACCTACCATATTTTGTTCTATAAACCATATGTTTCATGAGACTATAAACACATATGACTCAAACCTAAGGCACAGTGTTAGGCTGTAAATTGGTTGACTTTACTGATTTACTAATAAGAGCTAAAATAGCCTGTGGAATCAGAAATGATCTACTAAGGGTAATACTGCTGAAAACTGTTGACTTGACATTGGGAAACAAATGTGTAGGTGAGTGAACTACTGAGTGTGTAGCTTGAAAGTATTAATAAAGAGTTAAAAGTGTGTAAAATTGGGACTCGGCATGAAAACTAGTTGAAGATTAAATATACACGTTAAAAATATTAGAATAAAAAAATGAAAATGCAGGAATTTATGTTCCAATAAGTTTGCTGGCAGCAAATAAACATGAAGAAACTATTCCCTGTGTACATTGTATGGGTTTATCATTAATGAGCAAATTTGCAGACCCTGTGATGGTCAAAATCATGACATAGTACCTGAAAGAGATATTAATAGGCCAGCAAAATATTAATGTAGTTGAAACTAAAGATCAGTAAAATCCTGAATTGTGTGAGAGTACATCTGAAATACATTCAATGAATACATTGAATGCATTTCATGTCAAAATGGTATGATGATGCATTCAGTTATGACCGGAGTGACTGTGTATATATTATTGAAGCTAACAATGAGTTCAAAAGAGAATTTTGGCTTGAAAAGCTGCGGTTTAATGATGAAGCAGTTATGTTCAAATGGGATAAAAAGATGCAGAATGCAATATAAGTTACAATTTAACCATAGCAAGTTGCATTTAAACACTCAGATCTGCATTCATGTTATTTTTGTTTTTTTGTTTTTTTCTGGGCACATGTTAAAGCCATTGAGAAAAATCTATCTGAGTTGTTCGTTCAAAATTAAGATGTAATCTATTGTTCTAGATTGCTTGCAAACTCAACAGATACAATAAAGTCATGCGTGTATTTCTTTGGGCATGACAGAAACACTTCATCAAGATAAAAATGAAATTTACTCTAGCAGACAGTCTAATAAGCAGTATTAATGCAGTGTGTGACCAGAATGTGCAGTCTAATGATATTGGGGACATGTAGAAGCATATTTTTGAAACAGTGTTATAAAACATGCATTTGGGTCTTCAAGATACTTGAGATCAAATGCTGCATGCAGAGAGTGGAACCCTAAGAAAAAGAATATACATTGAGGATTCTGCTGTGAAACAACCCAGTACAGCAAGCAAATGCAGCAAAATATTTTCATTATTAGCATTTCAAGTACAGAAACCTAAGTTGCAGAGTACGTAAGCTAAAGTGCTGATTTCAAATGATAGTCTGGAAAAGGTATGCTAACTTTTTAGCAGGCTTAGAATGTTTATAGACTGATTACCAAGCCAATAAGTTACAAGAAGCAGTTAGAGTAATTCATACTCGGGTAATGTTATTGTTAGACTTAAAGTTAGCCTTTAAAACAAAGTAAGGCACTGGACTTTAACTTTTTTGATAAAATATTATAGTATAATAAGTCAATGCCTATCTTCATGGAGTCTTGAGCTGCTCTTATCTCTCATGTCCAGTCTCTTAGCAGTAAGCATTCTGAGGCAGCATATAAACTGCCACATGTACTGACAACTGCTTATCCATTTCTATCTTATTCAGATACAATTACCTACTCAGACTCAAGCAAAGTCTCTCTGCTTCACACTCTATCAACAAATGCCAGCATACATCTATGCCAATTTATGCTGAAGTTGACAAAAAAAAAATACTTGCCTAAACCTTCCAGGCAATTATCTACAAAACCTCAGCCATGTAGGGCTCTCAACCCCACCACTAGCATCTGAATCCGTACCTGATCCTACATATGTCTAAACAAGGTATCACCAGGACTGCAAGTCTCAGCCCTTATGGTCATGTAGACCTGTTTCAAATTATGATGTTGTGTTCCGCTCTTCCGTTATCAGATGCACTGACTGTGCATAAACTGCTGCTGTGATCAGGGACATTACAAGGGTCCTCAGGATCTTTTTTAACCCTAAATGAGTTTATGATTTTGTTCTTGCCCATGTGGAGGTTAATGGCCTTAGGCACTTTACCCTAAGAGAGATGCAGTGAGACACAATTAGGCCTACCTGTATTGTCTACAAGGAGGGTAAGGCAGTAGAGTTGAACAACACTCTTCCAGCTCTAAGAATGATGGTTAACCTGAAAGAAAAATAATGAGCTACACTGATTGGCTTCTTAATTCTTGTCATACTAAGTGATCCAGTTTGCGTGTCTACATGAGATGAAATGGTTAGTATGACCGTCTGCCTTCCTAAGGATGTCTTGCACCTTTTCCAATTTGTCATTTTTGTAGTGGCTAGAAAACTTGCTTTCCTCATATGTTCATAGGTTGTTACTAGGCTAATGACAACTAGGACCTTTATAAGTCTAGCCTTGCACCCCAACCCAATTTTGTCCAAGAGTACCTTGGGTATCTATTAGAAGGGGAGAATGTTAGGAAGGAGTTAGTTAAGGGACTTGTGGTGCGGGGTGTTTATTGCAGAAACATTATACTTACTGAAAGCCTCTGTCCATCAGAGGCATGGGATCCAGAAGAGGGGTAAACTTGCGGTTTCCTATCCAGTCATCAAGGTTTCATTTGAATACGGTCAGGGATGAACTCTGCTTCATGTGGATGGAGAATCTATTCCATAACATGGGAATCCGTTGAGTCATATAGCTGTCACCCTGTCATGTTCAGTTTATGTAAAAGTGAAATTAAAATCATTGGATCTAGTGTTTCTAGTGCTATTTGTTTTGCAGATGTGCAAAAGATCCATCAGATCTGAATCTGAGGATGCCTTATAAGTCAGGCACAGATCATTTACAGGAGCCTTTATGATACTGAGTACAGTGAATGGGGCCTTTAGATGATCTGTGTAAGACAGGGTATTCATGCCTTGGGTTCTTCTGGTGAGAAATGTTTGTGGGCACTCCAACTGCTGGAAGTGTCTAGTCAGGTACATGCCAAAGGGGGCATTATACTCAATGATTGGTCTGATGAGGGGCTAAGTAGAGTGGTACTATAACTTCTTTAGACCAGGATGCCATAAACTTACCTATAAGTTGGGCAGCATAGAAAGATGTTCTTACCATCTTTGCTACATGTTGGTTGAAGCCCAGATTACTGTCTACATATGTTGCCAGATCCCTGACTACTGGATCAGCTCTTAGGGATGTTTTGTTGATATAATAATTAACTTGGGTGAACAGTTTCCCAAAGAGAATTATAATGCATTTCTTGGCATTGAGCTTTAAACCATGGCTTCAACACCAGTCATTTGTCTGTGTTGGATCTGCTTGCATGATGTTCTTGTCATGGGGGGAATCTGTGATAGCTCCCACTTTACAGTCATCTGTGACCTTGGTGAGCTAAAAGCCTTTGAAACTAACCATGACTTCCAAGAAATAGATGCCAAACAGGTGCAGAACCAGCATGGAGCTCTGAAGTATTCCACTGGTGATCAATCATTTGGTGAAGGTGTTTTACCAGTTCTGACATCTTGGGTCCTGTCAGTGAGCCACTCAGCCAGCCAGCAATCACACAGGTTATGTAGGGATGTATGCCTAGTTCAGACAGTTTGTCAACAATGCCCAAGTGAAGTATAATATCTAATGCTTTGGTGAGGTTAAGGTATGCAAAATGCACTTTTTTACCCTCATCCATTGCCTTGGTGATCTTCTCAAAGAAATCAACCAGGTTAAGCAGGCACAATCTTTCCTTAACAAAGCCAAATTGGGATGGGTAAAGTGTTTGCAGGGTGCCAATGTCCTTGTTGATCATTTCCAAGATAATTCTTTCCATGGCTTTGCACATTAGACTAGTCTGACTGATGGGTCTGCGTTTCATGGGGTCAGTTTAATAATCTGTCCTTATGAAGGGGGTGGGCTGTTGTTGAAGAGTACCTCAAGTGGTCCTGATAGGTCATGTTTAGACTATTTAGACTATTTAAGAGGCAACCAGGGATGCTGTCAGGGCCCACTGAGGCAGTTTCTTTGGCCTTAGAAAGTGCCCCCAGAATGTGATCCCTGCTTATAGCTGTCTGGGATTATGATAGTAGGGATTTCACATGGGGTAGGCAGGGAGAGGGGGGGTAGGTGAAATTTATCAGCCAGTAGATTTGCTATGCCTCTGATCAGTGAATGAGGTGCTATTAACCACCAGTTCAGCACACTGCTGTGTGTTACCTTTAATGTTCTGTACATAGTTGAAGAAGGTCTTGTGACTGTCATTAGTCTGAGAGGCTATTCTGACCTCATACTTGGCCTTGTTAGGCTTAATTAGTCCTCTTAGCTTCTTGCTTAGTTGAATCAGAAAACTATTTTCTTAATGTAAGTTGCTCTTTCTGATTTTGGCCATGTTTTTGTTCTTTTGTTATATACCCTGTTGAACTGAAAATTCCAACAGTGGGGTCATTTTTGGTGTTTGCTTTGGGCTTACTTCTGGTGGGTATAGCAGCCTCTATCCAGCCATTTATTTGTTTATACACAGTTTCTGTGAATAATTCTGTATAGTTAACTGTGGTCTAGGGTTTAGGGGGAGCCTTAAATTGTTTCTTAACAGGATGTAGCCTTCCTTAGAATAGTTCTTAACTATTAAAGGTATAGTTAAGTTTTCTGAGTTGATTTTTATTTCAAAGGAGACAGCGTTGTGATCCAACCACACTAGTGAGGATGTGACATGGGGTTGGGGGTGCACCAATCTTCCATGTTGGTGAGTACTAGATCCAGTATACTTGCCCACTGATTGGAGGACGCACTATGTGGTTCAGGGTGTTCATGTTAATAAAGTCCAGGAAGCATTGTGACTATGTTTGAGGTGGTACATTCTATAGAAGGATAGTTAAAGTCACCCATGAATAGTATATTTGGCTGGATGTTGAGTGCCTCCAGAGGTCTAAGGTGCTTCAACAAAGTAATAGTTTAAGGGTGTGCACACTTATGCAACCAGCTTGTTGTATGTTTTTTATTTTTTATATTTTTTCCACTAACAGATTTTTTGTTTTTTAATTAAATTGTACAGGTTATAGGTCACATTAAAGGTGGGAAAAGTTTTAAAATGATTTATTGTGGTGTCATTTTTTTATATCACAAAAACCTGGTATTTTAACATGGGTGTGTACACTTTTTATATTCACTGTACTAGTGCTTGCTTTTGCCTAAGTTCAACTTATGAGCATACCCACATAGCAAACCCCATTTTAAACAATATCACAGTTACTGTGTTCAGTGGTAAGAGCTTAAATATCAAACCATCTGATCGATAGGCCTAAATCACCCTTTAAGACATCCACATTTTTGTAGCTGCTGAGACCTGATTTTACCACAGTGACAGAACTCTGTCCTTATCAGGATACTACACCTGCCATGAATTCAGGATCATTGGGAACTGTAGGAGCATATCCATATTTATCATAGGCACTATTGTCTCACTTATAGCTTGCATAATACCAGTGTAGAACTCATTGAGTTCCTAATGTATCTCATCAAAACTACTTACTACATCACTGCCAATTACAGGTGCCCTTCCATGTCCCATTCAGAGCATAGTGAGTATCTAAGACAACTAAAAAAAAAGCTATCCATTAAGCAAAATGCCATTATTATGGGTGAGTGTGTCCCTTTGTTAATGGCTAATCTATACAACTACCATCAAATACCTACCAGGAATGCAATTCTTCTTCATATTGTCTTTACCAAGTGCCCCCCCCCCCTCCTCCTAACCACATGGCAGGTCACCACTGCCCTGCTTAAATTAGATAACTTAGCTGTAAGCTTCACCCTTAATAGAAGGTTCCACACCCATTACACCGTACCATATTGTAGGATTATTGTAAAGCCATCATATTGTTATTACTAATATCCTGAAAAAATCACAATAGGCACATTCCACCAAACAAAATAACCATTTACTTCTGGGTACTCATCAGTGTTTTACTTACTCATAAATCAATGTATTAAAATTGCTGTTCTTACCTGCCACAAGAATTGAGATTAAATTCAAGTTTAAGCTTATACACATTAACACCAATATAAATCAAGTTTATAGAAAAGAAAAAAGCTCATACTTTTTCATAAGAAATCCCCTCTCTTCCTCCATTGAGTTAATCTAAAAGCATTAAGCAAACAGGCATGCCATATGGGACTGTAAAGCCAATCCTGTGCTTAGAGTAGCCACCTAGAATAACTACAAGGCCATCTTCAACTCAAAACTTAGCTCTAATGACATATCTCTCCTACCTACAAAGTCAAAGCTAACATTCCTGCTGAAGCATATAGCTACAGCTGCACATTGTCTACATATCCCATTGCCCCAATCAATTTCTCCACTAACTATCCTGCCTTTTATCACCCTAGATCAAATCACATCCACATTGTCCAAAATGAGTGAACAGCGGCTCCATGAGCCCTAACAATATTACACTATGTCTACTTTCAAGTCTAAAGAACACATATACCATATCTTCTAAATCTGCTTAAATGTAATACTTCCTCAGGTTATGTACCTGAAACTTGGAGGCATGTTTTTTATCTCTTCTCACAAGAAGATTTTCACAACTGCCCTGGTAGGTTATAGGCCTGTAAGTCTTATTAACATGACCTACAAAACCTTGGAATGTATATTGATGAACTAATTAACAGTGACAAACATGACTACATAACTTCTAAAGCATTTACCCTACAAAAATTAAATTTGTCAAAGTCAAGTCGTATCTACTGTCCAAGTAAATTTCCTTGTCATGCTACTGCCTACCTTGATCTTGCTAAGACTTCTAATTTCATTTCCCAAGCAGGTATCATAGACAACCTCTCCAATTTCAGCATTAATCCTTATATTGTCCATTAGATAGCAAACTTGCTTGCAAACAGTACTCATATTGAAATGCAAGTGGTATCTCCTTTTGCTAGACAGATATCACTAGCATTGCTCTACAGGGATCAGGCCAAGCTCCCTTCTTATACATTCATACATTCATAGGCACTTACTTTTGCATGATGTCTAGGAGACCATTAATAAGCCTAGCTCATACTTCAAATAACCCCAAAACACTGCTTGGATAAGTGACTTTCTCAGCATCACATAGTAGACAAATGAAGCCTGACAGAATCAAACCCATCACTACAGGAAGTAGCTCATTAACAGTTCATAACTTTAGTCCTCTGTGCTGACTAACAAATATTTGGCAATTACTTCTCAAAAGTTAAATTTGACATCTGATGTCTGTGGCTATCCAGGTTTTTATATGACAAAAAATTAGGAGCAATTGTCAGTTCCCTCCATGGCAGCCATATTCTCCAGTAGTGTCTAGATCAAAATAATGCAAGGGTTGTTAGACATGAGTTCACACTAAATTCCAAGAAGTGAAGCATAGCCCCCTTTAGGAAAGCCTCTACTCTCTCCTGTCACATCACTGTCACCCCCTCAAAGCAGACTCTGTGATGAGAGGCATGTTTTTCTACACAATGATATCTCTTTTGACCTGCATATCTCAGTTGAGGTAAGTTAAGAAGTCCTACCTCATATAGCCTCTTCTCTTAGCGCATCTCAACTGGGTCAAATGTTGCTCTTATCTCACTTTACTCCTTCCTTATTATCTGCATTGTAGAATACAGTGCCCCTTTGGGAATGTACCTATCTAAGCACCTTGTTCAGCTTAACAGCTCTCAAAGATCTCTTTCAAAAAACATCTAGTTTATGTCACTCAAGCTAACTCAGTAGGTTAAAATCATTCTCCTTCTTGGTCATCTCTTATAAAATATTGAATGAAGACCTTTCCCTAAGACTTTCCCTGAATACAATACTGTGGATTTTGAATTTATCCACCATTACAGGGCAAACATTCTAACATACATCTGATTCAAAGACCAAACCAACAGTTCATGATTGACAACATCTGCTATCAGGAAAGATTTTTTATTCAGTGCCTTCCTTCCTTTGGAAAAGATCCCTCTGGACATCAAGCAAACTACCTCCCCCCAGCTGATCTTCAAAGCCAACCATAAGGAGTGTGGGTTTCCACAAACTCAAACATGTTGTTAATGTGAATGAGCTTCCCTCCAGACAGAGCTAGTCTACTTTCATTACTTCATGATAATGTGGCTGTTCTTATTGATGGATCTCTAGTTGTAAGCTGAGTATTACCCTGTGAACCTATGAATTTATAGATTGTATGCTGTCACCACAACTAACAATCAGCCAGCCTAACCAACAGAATACTATGTTGACTGTGGTCATGCATGTAAAGGTCAGAATTTGTACTGAATCATGCTCTCTTATAAACAGATTAAGAGGGAATATTTTCTTCTTTGATTTATTTAAGACATAGTTGCAATTATGGTTTAATGCTAGATTCCTGCTCTATCTCTTTATATATATATATATATATATATATATATATATATATATTTATACAAAATGCCCTGTTGTACATCAGATTCTTAACACTAACAATTGAAAAATCATGAAATATCATAAGAGGCATTCCAGAAATACATAGCAAACATGACTAAGGAGATAAAAGGATCTATTACTATTAATAATGACATTCTTTTCTGAGGTATTACAAAGAAGGAACATTTGGATGGCAAATCTAGTTGCTGGGAATACTAAATTGACAGAGTTTGAAAATTAACATTCAACGCTAACTAGGTGATACTTTTCTGTAGTATATTGAGCATTTTTGTCTAAGTCTGACAAATTTCATACAACTGTGAATATGCAAAAGTCTATTGACAAATCTCTGATGAACATTTAGAATGGTTATTTGTCACAATTTATTCCAGACATGTCTAAGATCACCATGCTATTGAGAAAGCAGTATGGTGTTGGTCAGCAGATAAAGAAATAGGATTAATTTGCTAAAGCGATCGGTAGCCATGTTAATTGTTCCAAAGTAATATAACACAAGTTGCAACATTACAAGCTGAAGTTATTGAATATTACGAACAGTCCTAATAAAAGAAAGCAGATGTCTTACTTATGCTTGAAGGATGCAAAATGAGGTGCAGACATATTATGCAAAAATAGAAAAAGCAATTATGGCAATAATTCTGAAATGGTGATATTTCCATATCATGATACTGGAATCCTACCACAGGCCACAATGAAGTATAAAGAGTGTTACAAGCATTTCAGAAGTAGGATCTGCATGGCAATCTAAGATTTATACTCATAGGTAAATACTAGGTTAGCTGCCTTTGTAGATCATTTTAAGCCTAGCCAATTTTTCTTTCAAAGGTGAGAATCAAACCCTCTATTTTGTGACTGTGAGGAAGAAAACTTAACCATTATACCCCCAGAGCAGAGAAACTCAGCAGACCATACCTATAGGAATGTAAAGAATGCATGATATAGGAAGAGTTCAATATCATGTGGATTGTATAAAAAATGAATGCTAACTGCTGATAAGGTACAAGAATTGCAAACCACTGCAAGAAATGACCAAAGACTGCAATCACACTGCAGGTGTCATTATGACAGAATAGTAAGATGGAGACAGAATGCTACATCCATTACTGAAGCCAGACTTTATTTTCAGAGATGAAACATCATGCACACAAGGACTGATATTCAGGGAAGTCAAAGTCCTTATCCAGACATAAATATGTAATCAAATTCTGTCGAGACTGCATGATTCACATCTTGGAATGACAATGTGTATTGGGACCACATGGTGTTTCATGAATCAGCACAATATCTATGTACAGGTGAGCAAATCATTCAAGATTATGAAATTTGTGGCATGGGTAGGGCAACAATAGAAAAGAGGAGTCGATTCCTCATGAAATTCCTTTATTGCCACAGCTAAAGAAGTGCTGATTTGTTAGATACAATAATCTTAGTTTCTTTTATGCTGGCTATTATTTCAAAATATCCTGAGGTTCTTCATTTAAAATGATACAACACTATGTATAATAACAGTGCATTAATCCAGATGATATAATGAGTAAGTGCCTGATAACTATGTACTTTTCCTGCCACGTCCATGATACTTCTGTCAGATTTTAAAGGAAGAACAATGCAAAAAGTGACACATTTTTGTCAAAAGTGAGATTATTCACTTGAAACTATTTGTCCTTATGAAACTATAGCAATACATGTCCCCAATCAGTTGAACTTTTAGCAGCACACATTTTAATAGATATAAGGTAAAGGTGAAAACTACCTGCCTCATTTCTGTCATTAGCTCCAGAAAGCAGACAAAAAGCATTAGAGTTACTACAAAAGCAGATAAATTAAGTGGATGTTCTATCAAAATGATTAAATACGCTAAGTGTTCTGAAAGAAAGAGAGTGAGGCATGATGCCCTTTGATGAAAATTTTAGTCCTAAAATGACAATTCAAGCTACTGAGTTTGCAGGCCAGTCAACTAATACCAGACACAGG
>NC_056728.1:1957238514-1957321014 GCF_019279795.1 Protopterus annectens
AATTTCCTTCCATACAGATAAGGCTGACGTTTCTGCAGTGCCCATACTATGGCTAGACTTTCCTTTTCTACAGCTGCATAGCATTCCTCCCTGGGTTGGAGCCTATGGCTGGGATATACCACTGGGTGCTCTTCTCCCTCTGACAAAACCTGGCTGAGTACAGACCCATGCCATGGTTTGAAGTATCCACCTGCATAACAAATTCTTTGCAGTAATCCAGACTAGCTATCACAGAGGGCCCTCCCAAAGTTCCTTTAAACTTCTGGAATGCCTGCTCACATGCTAGGGTCCACAATACCTTTTCTGGCCTGTACTTTCTTGTCAGGTCTGTGAGGGGAGAAGCTATGGTACTATAATTGGGGACAAACTTTCTATAGTACACTGCTGTTTCTAAGAATGTCCCACCTACTTTTTGGTAACACGGGCAGGCCATGCCTGAATGGTTTCCACTTTGGCAGGTTCTGGTCTGATCATACCACTCGCCACACTATGTCCCAAGTAGGAGATGTCTGCCATACCCACCTGACACTTACTGGGATTAATGGTCATCCCTGCCCTCTATAGTCTGCACAGCACCTCCCTGACATGCTGAAGGTGGTCTTGCCAGGAATGGCTGTAGATGGCAATATCATACAGGTAAGCAAGGGAAAGATCTCCTGCTCCTGCTAGGATATGATCTACCAGCCTCTCAAAAGTTGCTGGGGCACTTTCTGTCCCAAAGGGCATCTTCATGAACTCATACAAGCTGAAAGTAGTCACAAAGGCTGACTTCTGTCTAGCGCTGGAAGTCAAGGGCATCTACCAATAGCCCTTGGTAAGATCAATGATGGTCTGATACTTAGTTTCATCCAGCTGTTCTGGGGCTTCATCTGTCCTAGGCATGGGGTAAGCATCTCACTTTGTGTGACTATTTAGTTTCCTGTAGTCCACACAGAACCTGGTGCTGCCATCCTTCTTTGGTACCAGCAACACTGCGGAGGCCTAGGGATTGCTGGACTCCTGGATTACCATCACTTCCAATACTTCCTGTATCTCCTCCTTCAGAGTCTATTTGACTCTCTCAGGCACCCTATAAGGGGCCTGCTTAATAGGCCTTTGGGATCCTGTATCCACATGGTGCTTCACCAGGTGAGTACACCATGGTTTCCCAGTGATCATGCCCCAGACTCCTGTAACACTGTTCAGATTTCTCAAACCTGGTTAGGGGATACCTGCTGGGGCACTGCTACCTCTTCCACAGAGGTGTCAGTCTGAACATCACTGAGGAGATTAGTCAGCAGATCACCCTCAGATTCCTCCTGCCTTCTACTGTAAATACTTAGCACCAGGGCCTCCCTATCATGGTAAGGGTTCATGGTATTAACATGGTACAGTTTGTGCCCTTACCTCCTGCCTAGTAGTTGTAACATGTAGTTAACTTCACCAACCTTCCTTACCACTTGAAGGGTCCCTCCCAAGCTGCCTGCAGCTTATTGTGTCTGACAGGAACGAGAACTATAACCTGCTGCCCCACGATATGTTCTATGGCTTGAGCATTCCTGTCATACCACACCTTTTTCTGCTGTTAGGCTTCTGCCAGGTTCTCCTGTGCCAAGCCCATGAGTCCCCTGAGCCTTGCCCTGAGGTTTAGAACATATGCCACAACAGACTCCTTGTGGGATTCACACTCATCCTCCCACTCATTGCAAATCAAATCTAGAGGTCCTGTCACCTTATGCACATACAGCAACTCAAAGGGTAAAAAACCTGTGGACTCCTAGGGCACCTATCTGTATGCAAACAGCAGATGGAGCAAATGTTTGTCCCACTCATGGTTAAACTGATCTGCAAATGCCTGTAATATGGGCTTTAGTGTAGAGTTTAACTTCTGCAAGACTATTAGTCTGGGGATGGTAGGGGATGGTCTTTAGGTGTCATACCCCACAGTGCTTCCACAGACAAGCCAGCAGAGCTGACATGACATTGGCACCTCTGTCAGTTAGCATTTCTCTTGGGAAACCTACACTGCTTAAAATCTCTAGCAAAGCATTTGCCACCTTTTCTGCCTCAGTGGAGGACAGGGCCACCGCCTCAGGTTATCTGGTAGCATAATCTACTACCACTAGGAGATACGTATTCCCTGTGGAATTTGAGGCACTCAGAGGCCCAATAATATCCATAGCTATCCTTTGAAATGGCTCTACAATCACAGGCAATGGCATCAAAGGAGCTTTGACCTTGTCCCCTGCCTTGCTTACTTTTTGGCACTGCTCACAGGTCCTGCAGTACCCTGTTACATCCCTCGAAATCCCAGACCAGTAAAACTTCTGCATAATACATTTCTTGGTAAGCTTTATGCCCATATGACCTGCAAAGGGAATTTCATAGGCTATGGCAAGAAGAGCCAGATGGTAGGCTCTGGGCACAACCAACTACTGTATTCTCTCACCTTCTAGCCCTCCATCAGGGTTCCACTCTCTATACAGTAACACTTTCTCCCAGTATACAGAATCCCCTTTTCCTTGAGAATCAGGCACCTCCCTAACTACCTCCCTCAAGCCTGTTCTAATACATCTGTAACACCAGCATCTTGTCTAAATCAGTTTGATATTCACAAATGACATAATAATTTACAAAATTCCAGCCAGCTGTGCTGGCAGTACTTCCTATTGTCACAGTATAACAAGATCTTTACAGATCTGTGAACATTCTTTAAAAAAAGAGAATGAAGTTATTTCATGAGATATTAGGGGTACTACAGTCCTTGTCAAAGACACGTCTGAGCAGTTACTAGAGTTAAAAGTTATACTACCAACTGATGTCCGCTACTCATTTCTTTTAAAGGGTTGCCAATAACCCCCAAAGGAGAGGTCTGTGGTATTCTGTAGTTTATTTCCATCCAGTCTGTATTATGTCCAAAATTCTGAACCTCTGTTCCCTGTCATACAGCCATTTACAAATCCAGTTAATTACAAAGTGTTTAACTTTGTTATCAATTAGGCTGCCTTTTTGCAGTGCTGGGATTGATTTGGCTTCCTTGACATACGTGGTTGGGTTGGTGGGTGATGTGTTAGGCTGCTACTAAGCAGCATTTTTTTAAATAAAAATAAAAGTGTAGAAACATAAAGAAGGAAATAGGTTCATAGATTAGTACTAGGCTAATTTCCCTTATGGGCCATTTTAAGCCTAGCCAATTACCCCTGTGAGAATCAAACCCTGTATCTTGTGTCTGTAAGGCAAACACCTTAACATTATGCCAACCTCTTATTTGGAATTAATAAATAACTTTGCAATGCATGCAAAGTGTAGGTGTGTTAGCAAGCAAATGGCCATATCACAGCTACCCCTATAGACAGGCAGAACTCAGTGACTTGACTGGAGTAGTAGATCCTGACAAGGAGGGCAAGTAAGGGCAGGATTTCCTTACAATGACGATTTTCTGTCAAAGAGTTGTTGTGCGCTCCATGACAGCCTGAGAAAGAAGAGTGGGAGGTGACAAATGTTTAACCTCAGTTACTGGATCTTTGTGCTGAGGTGTTTATAGGTTCATAGGTTCATAGGTTGGTACTAGGCTATCATCCCTAGGGTCTATACAAGCCTAGCCATAACAATTCCCTGGCTACTTCTTCCCACACTATTTACTTCCCTGGCATTTTGAGTATGGAAGTCAGTTAAAAAAAAGAAGTTCTAATATATAAATAATGCATAGATTATAATGTGGAAATACTTAGAGGTCTATCCTTCACTGCCCAGGTTTCAAGTCCATCCCTGACATTAACTGAGAAAAAAATCTTTCTTATTCTTATTGGCTACTGAAATTGTAAATATTGTTAAATTACAGTTAGTACATAGTAGTAAGGGTTAGAGTCACTAACCTCATTTACTGCAGTGAGATGTGAAGCCACGTTTGCTTAGTCTGTCAGGATCACAAGGTAAGCATACTATTATTTATATGTGTCCTAAATCATATCTCTCAACTGTCCCTGCTTTTCAAGGACATCTCAACTTAACTCAAATGTTGTTCCCTTTTATCCATGCAGTATTGGTGCTGTGGTAGAAATGGCAATGGATTAAACTTACGACATACTGAGAATCATTCAAGTTATGGATCTTCTTTTCTTCAGAAATTTATATGAATTTACACTCTTATTTTTTAACTTTTCAGTTAACTGCATAGATGTTGTAAGGGGTGCCTACATGCCCCTGATTATTCTGGATTTGTCCCTAATTCTGGAGCTAATAAGTTGCAGCTAAGTTCACAATAGTGCTGGTCGGGGGTGCTGTGTGATGAGATTAGATGGGTGACTGGTGCAAGTACAACATGATGTATGGAGGTAGCAGTGGCCAGGCCACAGGTTTGTCTCTAGTATTAGGAATGCCCAACCACCAGTTCACTGGGAAGAAACAAGGCAGTGACCATCCTTACAGCTTTCAGTGAAGTTGAGGTAGCCCCACTCCACCTCACTCTTTCCACTTGGGTCAGATTTGTTGAAGGCATTGTGTTGTTGATTATTTAAGTATAATTATGATACCACATTTTCTTCTCACTCAAACAACATTCAGCATGTCATGGGATAGAGTCTAAGGGCTAGATGGGCAGTGATTGGATCGCTGGTGAAGGTATTATGAGGCATAAAGAGCAGGCATCCCCAACAAAAGCATGTAGACAGGAGTGGAGGTTGAGTAGCAATGAAACTAATGTGACTGACATGGTTACACCAGAAAAAACGTTTAGATGGAAGGAGCAGAAGAACTCATACAAAGCCTATCATGAGGAATCCATCCCAGCTCTTGATGTCACTAGTCACACAGAACAATCTTTTTTATTTACTGTTTCAGAAGGATTTGACCCCTTACTCCATGATGGAAAACATCCCTTCTCTTTTACTTACTTGTCTTTAGTTAATCAGCTGATAATGTCTGCGGCAGGTCAAGGTGAGATGTTAGGCATGCCTACAGTGGTGCTGGAGCCACTGTGTTAGTGCATATTCCCCAAGCAATAAGGGATAAAATTATTAAAGGAGAGTATGTTGACATATTTGACATAGTGGCAGTGATGGGTCAAAGTAGACCATAGAGGCATAAGTTGAGAGCAACAGGAACCTCACAGCAGAATTGGCAGCACTAGGAAGGTAACAGTTAGGGGAAAGCCCACCTGTGAAACTGGGATAATTTGGTGAGTTGGCTTATTTACTTTGTGGCCATTATCTTGGAAAAAGACGCTCACCAGCAACTTCCTCCTACTCACTTATTTTATTATGATTAGAGAGGTCCAGCATTTCTGGGGTAGTGTTTCTTGGTTATGGTGCAACCAAAAGTTTTGGAAATTGAAGGGTATAGATACAACATTGAGATGAGAAGAGAGACATGTTGATACATGGGAGTCATGATCGATAGCCTAGGATACTAACATTGACAGGTGTAGATAAAGTCAAAGTCAGGGTTAAGACTTGCTTGGCATATAACAGTGGAGCCTGTACCTGGCCTACTAGACAGTTCATGCATGTTTGTTGACAATGTGGGAAGAGTAACCAAGCAGTCAAATACTGGGGCAAGGAGGAACAATTCCTGGGTAAGCTGGTATCTGGAGATGAAGTGGGTTAGCCTTCTCTTTCACCAGAGATGGCACTTACCCTTCAGGGAGAGCAAGGAAAAGCATCCCTTTCATGACTTCTGAAGGAGGTGATGTTTCAAGCTTTTCCATCAGAGTTGGGGTTTTGGTCAATTTGTTAGTGGAGTACCCTGATGCATCAGCACATCAAAGTTATTATCAGGCTTAGTGGAAGATTTTCCCAATCCCATCTATCACTCCTGCCATAATGTTCATTCAGTTTTGAGTAAGGAAAACATTATTAAAGTGATATTGAGTAAGAAGGTTAGGGTGGGTAGGATAGTTGGCCCATTTTCCTCCCCAACTTTTCCTGCTTTCTAGTGTCACTGTTATATTTGGTGCCAAAGAAGTTAAAGTAACACTCCAGGGTTATACACCACCTTTACTTTCTAATGGGTAGGTCCATAAAAGATTACATTGCCCAGTCTGAGGCCCATTTTCAGTATTCATCATTGGATGATGCCATTAAGATTATCAAGATCTTTTCAGATCCACAGTTAGGAAAAATGGACTTTGAATACAGGTTTTGAATGCTGCCATGATGATGTGCCCCTTTTGGGCATGCAGACTGAAGGTCAGTTTTGTTTTGACATTGCAATGCCTATGCGGTACTCTGTGACTTGCTCAACTTTCTGGAAAGTTAGCTCAGCTCTCCACTGGATTTGTGAATGCAGGGCACCATGGCAATTAGCTGTCCATTACTTGGATTTTTTTTTCATTGATGGCAACGTGGTCCTGGTGGCTTGAGGACATAAGGAAATATCTTCACAGTTGTGCCACAAGTTAGGTATGCCCTTGTTGAAAGATAAGGAGTAGAGTCCAGTAAAACCATTGGTGCTCTTGTATTTGGACCTGGCCTTTCCCTTATCCACTTGTCTGTTTTCTACCAGTAAGCTGACTCAGTAACAGGAAAGTATAGATCATTTCCTGCACACAGAGAAGATTCACATACATGATGTTATGCAACAGTTGAGACTTTTTAACTTTGCCTGCCAGCCAATGGCACCAGGCAGAAAGCTTACCCAGTCACTGGCCATATTTCTAAAAGACAGTCAGAAAAATATTACAGGATGAGGGTTGCCAGTAGGATAAAGAATTACTTAGTCATTTGGCATTTTTTTCTGCCAGCTTAAAATGGTGTTACATACCATCAGACTGAGTGCGTCTCCTCGAGTGATTTGCACCATTTTACTATATAGGAAGGAGGCCTTGGTAGGGGGTGTATTTTCAGGGTTGTTGGTTAGTGGCAACATGGTAAGAGGCTTGGATGTAAAAGGGTAAAAAAGACATTACATTACTCGATCTGATGAAGGTTTGTGTGGGCACCATGGTATGGCAGTATTTCTTCCACAAAGGAGTGGCAAAGAAGGAGCTGACTTGTATACCCCTGCAGCTTAGTTGGACTGGAGGAAGCATATCTCCAGTTTGATTTCACAATATTGGACGTTCAGCACTGTGAACTCCTATGCAGTGGGTCCAGCTCTTTCAATTAGCCACATCCAGCACAGAGACATTGATCCCACCAAATTATCTGCCTTTATCTGCTTTCCAGGTGTTGTCATACAGAGGATTCAAAGACCCTTAGGATTAACTTATCAGCCATGAATCTTTGGTTCAAAATGTTGAGTTTACTGGATTTTATTAGGTCATAGGTCATTTCTAAACTGGTGATTGGGTGAAGGAAAGTTTTGGGTCATACAGTGCTCAGGAGGCACCCTATTAACAGAAATGATTTGACCAGTCTTTTGGCAGGTCACCATGAAATTCTGCCAGACTACCAGATGTAAGTTATCTACGTTACACTTATGTGTTGATTGAATTGGGAACTTTCCATACTGGCCAGCTATCTTTGTCATTGTCTTGGGGGATGTATACTTTGATCACTTGCTTAGCATTTGGTTGAGACAAAAATATATCAACAGGAGAGGGGCTAGCAAATGAGATAATCATAATACCTGTTCCTTCTTTGCCTAGTATACTGAGCCTTTTCACTCAGTATTTTCAGGGTTCAATTCTCCCCTTCTAAGATAAATTTTAAGATTCTTTCTGGTGCAGCCATTACAGCTAGAGAATTTGGTGATCACCTCTGCAGAGTTGAGGAAGTCCTGCACCCACATCACATTCTTTTCATATAGCAATGGCATTTGATCTAGAGGTAGAGGAACAATCAACTGAGATTATTAAACTAACCGGTTGAAAGACTTCCTCTGCTTTTTTGAATTATATTATGTAGAAAATGTGTAAGGACAGTGCTAACCTTGTTTCATGTGTCTTGTTTCAGGTTGCTATTGCATTGTTTTTAATAAGTCACTCATTCCAAATACTTTGGCAGCAAAACAACAGCATCAGTGAAGTCAATTGCTGTTAACCTTTGCTTTAGTCTTGCTACTGTGGAGGTCATTTGGAAGAGCTTTCTAGGCTTGAGATGTACTGAGTTGCTTCAGATGTTTCACACAGTCATTCGACAAGTTGGGCAGCTTCTTCTCCTGTTTCAGCATTTTTGGGGGCAATGATATTGGCTTGATTCTTGAGAAGCAGCTGTTGTCTGAGATTTCTGGAGTATGATTTGAAGTTCAGTGCTGCTGCCCACACAGAGCCTGGTAATTTACTTGGAGATTATACTCAGGATGCATTCAAAGCATGTGCAGTCTCAAGCAATGTTGGACTCTACATGCAAGTTTATAAATCACAGAACTTGCTGAGTAGCTCCCTTCATTGATTTACAACTGGTTGAACATGGACACTATAGGGAAAGGACCTGGTTTGGTTTAGACTGGATGGCATAGATTTATCTGCTATTGGTTCTGAGTTTTTTAATTTACATTTTTCTCTGTGGGTACAAGAATGTTTGAAGATATTGCTGATTAGTAGGTTATAAGCGCACATTTTACTTAGTAATACAACTTTGAGATCATTATAGTTGAATAGTGAATTTGAGTAGTTATTATATTTGTTACAATATTCATTATTATACTATTACATTGTGCCCAGGAGGGGTATTACAGTAAAATAGGAGTCTCCATTGTTTATTATTGTTATTATAGGAAGAGGGGCAGACGTTTTCCAGTTGGTGGACACAGGGTCAGTTTTTCCCTGTGCATTTCCCTGTCTTTACTGGCCCAGATGACCAGTATTGATGGTTGGGAGTGAAATGTGAGAATGCTGCCATTTTAAGAAGTTGTAAGGTGACAAGGGATAATGAAGTCAGACAAACCACCTGGAAGATAGTCGATGTGCTACATGAAGTAGACTTTCCTAAAATTAGAATTGCTATATTAATGCTGTCATTCCAACAAGTTCTTTGACCAGCAGAAGGTGAACAGTCATTTGTTGAGATTAAATAAAGAAATAGTCGCAATGGCTATGATGGGCCTGTGTGTGTGTGTGTGTGTGTGTGTGTGTGTGTGTGTGTGTGTGTGTGTGTGTGTGTGTGTGTTTCTGTGCGCATTATTGGAGCTCAGACTCAGAGATAAATGTCCTTTGCTAGTGGAGGAGGTTTCCTGGCTCCATGTTTTGGAGGCATGCCTTAACAAGACATATTTAGAGCAATAGCTGCCATTTTTAGCCATCATTTTAGCAGAGCAACTGTGGGTCTTCCTCATACCCATGACTTTATGAATTTGAGTGGGGGTGGATGCGAGGTCATATTTCCCCTTATTCACCCCTGTTTTCCTGGTCCAGATGACTGGTATTGATGGCAAGGGAGTGAGCAGTGAGAATGCTGCCACACAGAATCACAAAATGCCACGGGGCAGCGGGGTTGCAAACACTACCGTGGGAAATGAAAACACTATGTAGAGAAGGTTATTCAAAACTGGAACTGATGTGTTAATAATATGATTCCAACAAGTTGTTTAACTGACGGAAGGTGAAAAGTAATTTGTTGAAATTAAAGAAATAAATGTTTGCAATGGCTTTGATGGTCCTGTGTGGTTATTGGGGCTCAGACTCTGGGACAACTAACTGACAACAGAGAAGTGATTAACAAAAGCTTGTCAAGCACCTCCTAAGCACTATCAAGATCTGGTCTTGTAATAGGGATTGATGACAGTCAGTGCCTTCCAGCCAAAAACAGTGTTAGAACATATTCAAATGCTGTTGCAAGTGTTCTTTACAAAATTTGTGGCAGAATGAAGTCTCTAGTAAAATTTAATGTAGTTCATTCTTCAGAGGGATACTTCATTTCTCATGGCATTCATATCTTAAATACATATTAAGTTGGATGGGAGAAAGAAAATTCACCCTGGGGATCACAGCAGTAGCCCTGCTAGACAGGGGTCCAGGAAAGTAAATATTTGTGGGAAGCAATAGACAGGGAATCATTATGGCTAGGCTTGTATAGGCCCTAGGGCCGATAGCCTTGTACCTACCTATGAACCTATGAATTATGATCAGTGACCTGGTCATGATCCTCTGTGTACTGTATTTGTCTATGTGTTGTCTGCTATGCAGTAATATAGCATTACTATATGTGAATTTAACTACTGCAAAGTCACTTTGGAGCCTTTCTCTGGAACTGATGAACAGGTACAGTAGCTCAGCCAGACTATCCCAGTTAGCAGCATAAATAAACAATTGAAACAACAACAAATTATACAGGTTATGTACACTTCTGTTATTAGTTTTGCGTTTCATTTACAGGATTGTTTGAGTGGCTTTATTAATTATTACATAAAGATTTGTTTTTCCACTTATTGAATTTTTAATGATGTTTTTTATGTCTGTTGTTGGAAATTGTGCATTCTGACTTTCAGGATATTGATGTGGTGGTGTGTTCTTTTCTGTGGCACTTAGCTGCAATGGTCTTTATGAACTTGCAACATATCTCTCAACTGCAGAGGTTATTGCAAAATGCCCAGATTTTTTCATCCTACCTTTGGTCCTTTCCTCATGAAATGTGTGTTTTTTTGGTAAATCATTATGACTGAAGTCTCTAAATAATGACATGCATTTCAGCTTCAGAATTCATATTCTTTTGAAACTGCGTAATAATGTGAAACCCATTATTCTATTTATAAAGTTTATAGGAGCAATATTTAAAACTTGCCACTGATTTTGAGCCTTTGCTGCCCCATTATTTTTAGTTTGTCCAGATTTCCTGAGCTTAGAGGTTGAGAGGTATGACTTGGAGCTATTTTATTTATTAATTCTGAGGTAATTGAACTATATATCAGTGCACTTCTTTCATCCACAAACAAAAACAATATTGTTACAAAAACAATAGAAAAATTTGCAGTCATTCTTTAACAATCTTGGGGAATCATTTGCATCCATGTACACTCTGCGCTAGACCTACACATTTACTTCTGTGGTAACATGATAAACAGCTGCACTCATTGAATGTACAAGCTGGTAAACAAGCCTACACATTCAGCAGCACTAGTTCATGGCCTGCACAAGTATTAGTGGCCACAGTGAGGTGCAAGGGGCTCCACCACACAATATCAGCTGCAGGTTCTGCATGCATACAAAGCCAATAAGCAAGTGCATGCAGACAGCATAACACAAGGATAGGAATTATAGGCAGAGAAAGCTAAATGAGGAAACTGTACTCACATGTAATTAGATTAGTGCACAAACAGCAGTATTTAAATATTTTTACTTATGCAAACAATCCTGTTCACTTAGCAACACATACATAAAAACAAAATGCTGACAAACAATGTGAAAGGGACACAAAAGTAACAGTGCAACAAAGGGGAATTAATGTGCGAGTGTTTATAAAATGCTGAGTTAATTTATCAGTTAGCAACGACATTAGGGGATATGTGCACAAAATGCAGTTGTTGCATGTCAGATGTGTATCCAGAAGGTTATCTATTGTAACTAAAAGTATAATGTATTCCCCACCTGTCATGTAAAAAAAAAGAATTAAATAAACCTTACAACTGCTGTCTCATGCATATCAGAAAGGTTGGGCATTTATGGCTGTTTGTTGTCACTTGAAACCATAGAAAGGGTATTGTAAATTTAAACATGTATAAGCCAAACATGTTTTGTATTAATGTAAATTATAAACATTAACAGAAAAAAACAGTCCTAAAACCTAAATGAGCAGTTACCACTACACATGTTCTGCGGCATGATCATTAATATCTGTGTTACTCACATGATTACTTTGAGAATGCTTAGCTACACCTGTGTGGCAGGTGTATGGAAGTACTCTGTCATTATAGTGTGGGAGTGAGCAAAGGTAATAAATCACATTCACATGATAGGTATTAGAGACTACATACACGTTAGAGAATTGCAAGGCTGTTCTTATCTTATGTGCATGAAGGAAACAATACAGATGTTTGTTATTGCAGTGCTCACACTTGTGACAATGTGAAAATATTAAGAACAATCACAGACACATGCAATCATTTCAATAATAGTATTAAGTGATGAAAAAAGACTTTTTTTCAGCAATCTGTGTGTTGTAAATGGTACAAAGTTTGTGAATGTTAATGCATGCTGTATATGTATGTAGAAAAACACAGAAAGACATGACACATACACAGATGTGTCACACCAACGGGGATATAAAAAGAATAATGATCTGATATACATAATACCATTTCTGAAAAACACACTCAAACTTTTTGTATCCCACACGAACCACTGAACAGAGAAAAAACAGTCCTGTTTTACTGAAATGACCACCACCGGACAATTACTTAGCGCTTTCATTCACTTTTAATTTGTGAACTTCTTCAGAAACAAGAATGCCCTACCCTAACTTCCTTTTTATATCTAATTAACATTTAAACACAGGAAATGACATAACTTGCATTCAAAATCAAAAATTGAATGTGCAAATATGCTTATATAATTAAAATATTAACTAAAACACATTGTTGATACATGTAGTTAATATAAAATATACATTCATAAAACACTTTTTGTGCTTGGTTAGTGTTTGTATTTTAAAAAACATTTCAAATTTATGGTCTCATTTAGACCAGGTGCACTGTCTGCACCTAAATACAACTGCCAAAATGCTTCCTTACACTCTGGTGTGTTATTAATATCTCCATTTAAAGGCTCTTTTTCTAATTTTTCTAAAACAAAGAATTCAAACTTTTTGAAATCTGTACATGTTGTTGCATGTCTAGCTAACAAATTGTTTCTATCTTTCTTTTTGATTGCTAAATTATGTTCATAAATTCTTCATTTTAGATTTCTTATTGTCTTTCCTATATAAGAACTTTCACAGGACAAACGTGTTGCTATATATACCACATGATCACTGTTACAATTATAATAATCCTTTGCCCAAAAAGTGATATTACAATGAGTAATAGTCACAAATGAAGAATTTGTTATGAACCTACATTGTTTGCAGTTTTGACATGCAAAGGTACCTTTTTTGTTACTTCTTAACATAACTGAAGTAGTAGTAACTTTATTTCCTGATTCTAACATTGATTTGATGTTAACAATTTTCTTATAAGTAAATTTCGGTGTTAGTCCCAATCTGGCCACTAGTTCTTTGTTTCCCAAAATTACTTTCCAGTTGTTTTTAATAATACTTTTAATGTACCACATTTCATTTACTATTGGAAGCGGAAATGCAATTGTGTAATCCTTTTTTATGCTATGTGATGTTTCCACAGTTTCTTTAGACGTGATACATTTTAATGGACCTATTGAAATATCTGTAGAATGTAAGATGGGAGATGCCACCCCACTTCTCAAGGACAAAACTTCCTTTTCTATGTTTTTTATCCAGTTTATATCATAACCTCTGGACACAAAAAGACCTCTTAGGAACTGGACTTCTTCACTAAATGTATCATCATCAGATGTCACTCTACTTAAATGTATACTCTGTCCCTTTATAACTCCCCTCTTCATGTGTTGTGGGTGTGCACTATCTTTGTGCAAATATTGGTTAGCAAACACTGGTTTCCTATAGATCTTACTTGCAAATTTGTTTTTCTCTTTGTCAATGCAAACGTTCAAATCCAAGTCGTTTATGGAATCACCAAACCCACTTATTTTAAATTCTAAAAATTCTGTCGTGGAATTTAAATCCTGTACCAGACTTATAAATTTCTCATAACTTCCTTTCCAAATGAAAAACAAATTGTCTATAAATCTATAATAAATCTGTACGTTGTCGAAATTTGAATGTTGTTGAAGGAATTTACATTTCCAATTTGCCATAACCAAGTTTTCAAAGGCTGGTGCCACCCTTGCCCCCATGGCTACACCAGATGTCTGCTTGTAAAAAAACTTGTTAAATTTAAAGAAATTGTTTGCTAATACCAGTTCCATCATATTACATACAGTGTTTGTTTTTTCTCCTGTGAAGTCAGCATAATTAGTAAGATATTTTCTGAGATAATCTATACCAGCTTCTTGCTCAATCGAAGTGTATAGAGACTTGACATTTAAAGTACCAAAGTGAATTTCTTCTTCTTTTATTTTGAAATTTCTCAAAATTTCTAACAGATGCCAAGAATCTCTGAGATAATATCTAGATTTCTGAACTATAGGATTTAAGATGTGATCTAACCAAATTGAAATATTTTCAGTTTTAGAATTTTTAGCTGAAATGATAGGTCTAAATGGTGGATTTATACAATCTGTTTGGATCTTGGGAATACCAAATAGTGTAGCTATCTTAGGATGTTCCACTTGCACAAATGAACAATTCTCATTGTCCAATTCTCCTTGGCTAAACATGTCAAAAAGTGTTACATCTATTTTGTTGTAACTCTTGTGTATCTCTTTACTATTAACATGCTGATAAACAGCTTTATCATTTAACATGTCTTCTATAGCCCTTTCATAATCTGATGTATTCATAATGACAATTTTTCCACCTTTATCTGCTCTCATAGTTCTGATTTTGTTGTTTTTACTTAATGCTTTTAAAGCTTGATGTTATTTTTCAGTGAGGTTGTCTGTAAAAATGTCATTATTTACTTTTCTAAATTCTTGCTCACACATGGATTGAAAAGTGTGTAATGTGGTTTGTAGGGGAGGGTTGAAAGTACTGGGTTTGGAAAGTTTATTTTCTAAACTTGTGTCTTTACTTTTCAAAATGTCCTGCATAATATAACTGAGGTTTAATTTTCTGAAATACAATCTAAAGCCAACCAAAAGTTTACCTATGTTCATTTTTACTGCAGGAATGAAAGAAAAACCTTTATTTAATACATTTTCTAAATCAACAGGCAAACTGATGTCTGATAAATTCAATATGTCCAAACCAAAACTTTCCCTAATCTCTATGTTTACCACTTTTTCTTGTTTTTCCCTTTCCCCTTGTTTTGTGTTGTGTTGTGTCACTTTGTAGTCCTTTTCTTTCCATGTCCTTCCATCAAAAAGGGCCATCGTCACACCCTATATTGTTGTTTTCAGTACAAGCTACTTGTGCATAACCTAATCTATTTTCACTATCAATTGTAAAGCATATTTGCACATACAATTTTTGATTTTGAATGCAAGTTATGTCATTTCCTGTGTTTAATTGTTAATTAGATATAAAAAGGAAGTTAGGGTGGGGCATTTTTGTTTCTGAAGAAGTTCACAAGTTAAAAGTGAATGAAAGCACTAAGTAATTGTCCGGTGGTGGTCATTTTAGTAAAACAGGACTGTTTTTCTCTGTTCAGTGGTTCGTGTATAATACCATTTCTCTGACTATAGCAGATATGACATACGTACATGCAAAATGCGGCATGGTAACATGACATATGTGAGCAAGCCCATAAACCAAGATACAGTAAAGTATAGTCATTCATTTGCAAATGGGCTGTGTTTCTGAATGTCATGATGTATATCAATATGCATAATACATATTTATGTGTATATCACATATGAATAGGAAGCCCACCAAAACATGGGGAAAAATAAAAGTGCATGCCATCACTGTGCTGTGAATTCATCAGCTAATGGGCAAATATAGCAAATGTCAGGCTACAATTATTTGTGATAATTATGCATTTGTCCTACTGTAAGCAAAGATATGATGTGTGTCCTTCCTGGTGCAGGTGTCATATCATACCTGCTGACTTAATTTACAAATGGGAATGCAGTGTGTGCATTACTAAGTAGCCTGCTTATTGATTTACATTGCACATACACCAAATGTAGATTGGCCTGCAACACATTTTGTTATCCTCTGCCTGTAGGTCACTAACTGCATTTTGCAGACATTAGCAAAGCCACTGTTCAGGAAGCTTTTTCAATTAAGTCCTGACAAAGAACAACAAATGGCAACAGATATCTTATGACATTGATAACTTAATGGTCCATTTACAAAACAGAATGCATCTATTACATCATTATACTGGGCATGCACAGAAGGAATTACAGCAAAGATTACAATAACATCAACTACCCAACACAAAAACAAAAGAAAGTATTTTAACACAGGCCCACTTATACTATCAGATGATTTTCTAGCTTGGCATGGATCACTATCGGTTGACTGAATTTTCATAAACTCGAAATTCATATGGTCAGCACCATATGATCCAGTTTTTGAAAACTCGAAGCTTTTGAATGGAAACTGCAGTACAGTGAAGATCAGGGAAATTTACCCTTTTTTTCATTGTAGTGCAGTCTGGGAGTTGGTATACAAAATTACAAAATTATAAAATTTGCCGAGGGTGTATGGGGGGTGCAGGGGGATAAAGTAAAAAAAATAGATTTTTGTTGTTTTTTTTTTTTTTTGGATGTTCGAGTTTTCAGAAACTCGATCGTATAGTCTCATCCGTATGAATTTCCAGTTTCTGAAAACTTGGTAATCTGACATAGATCCCATGGCACACATTAAGAAATGTTGTGTAAGCCCTCATTGCCTATAAAGCCATAGAGTGTGAACAAAAAAATGACATTAATAAGTATATGCTTGTATGAAGTTTTGCAATAGAGATCATTATTACTGGGGAAATAAATAATGCCTGTGAGCATTCATTGACATACTCAGTATTTGCATCATGTCAGACTGAAACACATGCCAAGGACAGATATGTGACTTAATGATTGACCTCACAGAAAGAGGCACATTTGATGTCTCATGAAGAACACACTTGAAGGGAATCACATCACTATCATATTGTAATAGGGGCAGCTCCTCAACATTGTGAGAACTAAAAATTGGTCCTGTTATGGTGCCATATTGTATCATATCATTACAGAGACCTGGCTTAAACCCAGTATCCAAGATGAAGACTTTCTTCCCCCAGGGTATAATACACTTAGATCTGATAGAACAAACAGGAAAGGAGGAGGACTAGCCATTCTCTTTAAAAACACCCTTAACCTCCAGTTCCTGCACACCTCACCACCCACTTTTCAAAATGCTGAAGTCCTATTTTCTGTCATATCCATAAGAAACACCAAGAAGATCAATATAATATGCTGCTACATACCTCCAGGCAACAACTCACTCATAATAGAAGATATTCTACACTGGACAAAGGACAATCTATCTCAGGAAACAATCCTACTAAGAGACCTTAACACTGACTGGGCAGCCTGCAACTCCACCAGCCCCTCAGCACATATCAATCTATATGGGTTCTCTCAACTAATTGAAGAACCAACATGAATAGATGAGAAAACAAAGAGAGAATTCATACTGGACTGTAAACTAACCAACTATCCCAAACAAAACTATACAGTAGGCTGTCTCCCAGATGACCTTAAGTGATTATCTCCCCACCTTCCTACTCCACAAACACTCCAATCACCCCAAACCAGTAGTCTACAAATTCGTATGAGATGACTGTAACTTTACCCCATAATACCTAAATGCTGTCCTAAGCCACTGCAGCTGGGAACCACTACGGACACTCGGGTTAGACCAGGCAGTAGACTACTTCAATACTACCTTCTCTAACATCCTTAACAGTCTATCTCCTAGCAGAAAGATCAGAGTTAAAGCCAACTACGCACCCTGGCTAAATAGGGACACCAGAGCCTTACTAAAAGCTAGAGATAAAGCCTGGAAAATCTGGACAACTGACAAAACCCCTAGCTCAAGGCAATACTATCAACAGCTTAGAAACAAGGCCAAGGCTGAATCCAAAATAAACAAACAAAACTATTTTCTTAGCGCCCAAAGGAAATATTCAAATAATCCACAAAAATTCTGGCATGCCATTACCTCTCTACTAAAGCCAGGCAAAACCACTACTCCAGCACCCAGCTCTACTAACAATACCCTAGAAATAGCTTCTCAATTTAATAACCATTTTACTAAATCCATCTTAGTCATGTCCGGTCAAATAACCAAAAACAGTCTACCTCAATCACAACCTAACCTATCGTATATCACCCCCTCTTTCAGCATATCACCAGTGCCCACCTCAACTATCAAAAAACTCCTCCTAAAACTAAAGCCAACCACACTGGCAGCTGATAACATGCCTGCTGCATACCTAAAAATGGCTAGTGACTCCCTATCATATCCTGTCTCCATCCTTATCAACCGCTCCATACTAGAATCCTACATACCCAAACTCTGGAAAGTATCTCACATCATTCCTCTCCATAAAGGAGGTAATTCTTCCAAATTCTCCAACTACTGACCTATTGCCATCCTTTGCCCCTTATCCAAAATTATTGAGAAATGCATCCACTTGCAAGTGATGACATTTCTTAACACACACAATCTGCTATCTACCACACAACACGGTTTCCGTCCACATCACAGCACTACCACAGCCCTTCTATCTTTCACTAATTATATAAACCTTCACAGGAATGATAACAAATATGTATCAGCCATTTTTCTAGCCCTCTCAAAAGCATTTGATATGGTCTCCCACTCCATTCTACTAGACTCACTAGCATCATTATCCTTCATCTCCTCTACTATAGCCTGGTTCAGAAAGTACTTGTCTGACAGGCAACAATCAGTCCAGTGGAAAGGAACTCTGTCTACACACCTTCCAGCCACCATAGGAGTCCCACAGGGCTCTATACTGGGCCCGCTATTGTTCTCTATTTTCAAAAATAACCTCAATAGCGCTACACAACATGCCACACTCATACAATATGCGGATGATTCAACACTGATCTGCTCCACCTCATCTCCCTCCACTCTACATACACTCACTCAAGATACCTTTATCTCAGTAGAAAAATGGATATCTGGTATTCAGCTAATTCTAAATCCCAAAAAGACAAAACTGCTACTATTTACCCCTAATGGATAAAAAAAACCCTCTCCTTTACCATAATATCTAAGGACGGCACCACCATCTCCCCTTCTAACCACACCAAACTTCTGGGCATTGAAATAGATAATAATAGATAATAATCTCCACTTTGATGTTCACATCTCACATACCATAAAACTAGTACACAAAAAACTAGGCTCCCTATACAGGCATAAGTCTTTTCTCTCACAAAAAGCAAGAGTCACTCTTGCACAAAGCCACCTCCTCTCAACTCTATTATATGAAGCACCAATCTTTACCCAAATCAGACAATGTGACTTAGACAAACTAGAATCATGCTACAATAAAATAGCCAAGTTTTCTACTAACTCAACCTATAGAACCCATCACTGTGTTGCACTAAAAGAACTAAAAGGGCTTAAGCTACCACAGCTACTTAACTATCACCAGCTGGGCACAGCCTACAATATTCTCAAATATCCAGAAAAAACCCTCATTCTTCAACCTACTTACTGTCTATACTGCAAACCGGTACTGAAGATCCAGTGAAAAATCTCTCCTCTCCATCACCAAGGCTAACAATAATGCAGGGAAAGCACTCTACTCCCACTGCCAGAAATTGGAACTCTCTTCCCCTATCTGTGTCCACTGCCCCCTCCACATCCATATTCAAAAACGCCCTCAAATCACAGTTTCTTAGTACCTGGTTATGCCCTTGTATCACATAACCCTACCCATACTACTATTAACTTCCCAAACTCCTCTCTGATCACATGCTGGATCTCTGATTCCCTGTAGGCTTGGTCATCTGAAATGGTACTTTTAACTATAGAATTTTACTTGATATATTTTCTTCTCTTACCAATGTATAACTGACATTGTCTTTTTACCCATGTTCCATATCTTCTTTTACCTGGAGTGTTTTATTAATTTCTTGTTATATTACTATGCTCAGCATTTATGATAAAACCTGTTTTGTGTATTATGCTGGATGTACTGTAACTGGCATTGTCTTTTACCAATGTTCTATATCTTCTTTTACCTGGAGTGGTTTATTAATTTCTTGTTATATTACTATGCTCAGCATACATGATGTAACCTGTTTTGTGCATTATGCTGGATGTACTGTATTTGTATAACTTGATGCTGGAGCTTTTCTCCCCGGGCCTCTGCTGAAAATGGACCTGGTCCAGTCAGAATTTCCCAGTTAACAAATGTAAAATAAATAAATAAATAAATATCTGCATTCTTTGCCTAAGCCACTCCTGTCTGTCCCAGTTGTCTGACAGGCAGATGTTACCAGATTACACACCCCGCCAATCATCCTACACATTCTACAGAGCTGTACGTTATCTGTGCCTGCCAGAGCAGGAAATAATAAAGGTTATCCCAAATAAAACAAATCAAGATATGAAGTACAAAAGGGCTTTTGAAGTTAATTGATCCATTACAAATTTGTCCGAGTGATGAAAAGGAGAAAGGTACAGTAATGTTAACAAAACTGTGAACAGTCTAGTACCACTGTTGATTGGCCAAACCACTCATTTCCATTGTTTCTACATATACACTCCCAGATTCAAACAACAGTCTGTTTGTATAGATTTACCATGCAAGTCCATATTAACTGCATGTTCCACAGGAGCACTGTAACCACAAGAATCACAGAGCATCTATTTGACTGCCTTGAAATCACTAATGTATCAAAAGGTGTTTGTCCAGCATAAAAATGGACAGAAATAACACCATGCAATGTTGTATGTATCACATCAGTACACCCACATAATGTTGTCCTTTGCTGGACTTGAATAGCAACCTATGTAAGTCTACGGTTAACAAAATGTTTGTTAACCACATGCTCGAGAGGTGAAGTCCTATGACATCTATGAGACGCAACTTCTGTGAAGTCATGACATCATGTCATTGCATTGCGAAGCAGTTGCTTGAAGTACAAGTGATGGGAGACACTTTTCACACTGTCACTGTACATATTACAACTGTGGTGGATGTCATTCATGCATATCACTATACTGACACGGATACCATTTATTCACTGCAGAGTCCGGACAACTGCTTATGTGATCAAATAAGCTACATGATATTGTCCTGAATGAACATGGCAGAGGAGAAGTCATACTACAGTCATGAGATAGTGTATATTTGAAGACATTATATAGGCTTATTGCTGCAAGATATATATGTGCCTGTATTTTGATTAAAAGAGTGGTATGATCTGTCTCCTGGTCACAAAATATTGTACAATGCTAGGTATACCGCGACACACGTGTTGCATAATGCAGTCATCACAGGTTGTGGAATCATATTTATGTACAATGAGAAAACAATCATGGATTCAAACTCAAGGCTTACTAATGCAACACACTACAGAACATTGCATCATTTCCTAATGCCACACTAGAAGACTTAGTCCTAGCTTTGGAAAAGGCCCTTTTCAACAAATTGCATCATCGGTGTTTAACAAAGGAGTTGTCTTTACTAAAGTTGACATAATGTTTTGAAAGAGAAATCTCAAGCTATATATGTAGATATGGGTGACAACATTGTTGCCTACCTTTATGTTCACACTTATATTGACACAACCAAGGAGTAACACCTCATTTTGAACTGACTGCCTACCTTACACCACCAGCTAGAGAACATTGTATGAATTGCAAGTGCCATACAAGATGTTGCTTTACAACTGTGACAGTGCACATTTGAATGGATGATATCACTATCATTTTAACATGGTGATATATCTGCTAAAATCAAGTGGAAGAGATGTTAAAGCCCATTAACTCTGTACAGCTACACATCATGTATGTAGTTGAATCCATATGTACACAACATAAGAGAGAACCACACTCACTCACTCAAAGTAGTCACTTACAGCTAGATTCAAACCACCTACCTATTTAATTACACAGTATGGAAAACAGAATATCAACAGCCAACACCACAGGAGAAGACTGATTACAACTATGACACAGTACACTTTTGAAAGCATTATCTTTTCAATGTATTGACAAAAAAATATTTTGCCTCGGTGTATTATAAATTGATAGGGGAGCCCTCTCCCAGTATAAATATGTCTCCTAAGTGAAAGTGTGCAGAAAGGATCATCTGGCAGAGACAGTTCTACATGGTAATACTGACTATTTATACACAGTCATACTATTTAAACAATGTGTGATTTGAACCACTCATCAATTTAGTTATATAATCTAGACAATACAGCATTAATGGGAAGTGCTTTGAGGCAGTCACCAAAGCCGTGGATGAGAGTAAGGTGGTTCACACAGCCTATCTTGACCTCGCCAAGGCTTTTGACACCATCCCCCATTCTGGAATTATAGCTAAACTCACTAAACTAGGTATAAATCCCTATGTCACAAGATGGGTTGCCAACTGGCTCACTGACAGAACTCACACTGTAAAAGTTGCAGGCTCCAAATCTGACCTAAAGGCAGTGACAAGTGGAGTGCCACAGGGTACCATCCTGGGACCTCTCCTGTTTGGTATCTATTTCTCTGAAGTACAGGCTAACACAGAAGGCCTCTGGCTGATGAAGTTCACAGATGACTGCAAACTAGGAGCCATAGTCAAGTCCCCAAATGATGTAGACATCCTACAGAAGGGCCTCACTGAGACAGATGCCTGGTGTCAGAGCCATGGCTTCGAGATCAATGCCAAAAAGTGCAGTGTCATCCCCTTTGGCAAAAACTCTGTACCCATGAACTACCACATAGGCAACAATCTACTTAACACCGAATGTGTGATAAGAGACCTTGGGACCCAGGTGGACAGTAGTCTCTCCTTTGACAGTCACATTGTCACAGGAAGTTCTTCTATGTGCACACCTCATCATAAAAGGGTTCTCATCCAGTAAAAAAGAGGTCATTGTTCCCCTCTACTCGTCACTCATTAGACCCATTATAGAGTACAATGCCCCTTTTGGAATGTACCTCACAAGACATCTGCAGCAGATGAAAAGGCCACAGAAGTACTTCACAAAGAGGATTACTGGCCTCAAACAAATGGGCCCTGTCTGTTCAGCAGAGGTCACCCCTGAGTATGTAGTATACAAATGTGTCAGAGAAAGTCCCTCTGTGCTAGCCTGTACCTCAGGGAAGCATATACCGAACATGAGGGGCCCTATGACTGAGGATTGTGGTATGCCAAGTGTAACTAAAATACAGTAGGTACTATGGTATGCTACCCTCATTGTGTATGTCCTGTCTGTGAGTCCCTTTGCATAACATCCTGAGACATAGGGGTCGATGTGCAGGTGGATGTGTATGTTGTCAATACCAGAATGGAGAACGGTGCTGAAAGCCAATGAGAGGACAATGTAGGCTGTGTGGTCCCCCTTACCGTCATCAACTACCCTGGTAACTGTATCAAAGGAGTCCACCAGGTGTAGGAGCCATGCTCTGGCCCTAACAAGTCCAACCTGGGTGGCATCAAAGGACCGGAGCCCACCAATGTCTCTGTGAATGACTTCCATGATGATGTGCCCCATAGCCTTGCAGAACAGTCCAGTCAGGCGTATAGGCCAATAGTCCTCCTCGTGCCTTGTGGTGCCACCTGTGTGGAGTGTGATAACTGTTGCTGTGTGCCATTCAGGGGCCACAATGTCTGATACAAGGCTATTACTGAATATGGTGGCCAAGTGGGGAGACATGTCGTTCAGAGGTTTGTGTAAATCACAGCCTGGGATGTTGGATGGTCACATGGAGTCAGTGTTCCAGGCCTTATAGAGTGCAGGTTAGTACTGTGTAGCTGTGACCGCAGGGACACCACAATGTTTCTGCATGGATTGTGGCCCTGTAGGGAGTGAGAGGGTGTAATGTTAGCACTGAATCCATCCGCCAGTATGTTGCCAACATCACTTGGTTCTGTAATGTTCCTGAGTAACTGTTGCATGTCAGAGCAGATGTGGGAATTGCCATTGACTACTGACATACCTCCATAACGCCTTGTGGTACACCCTGGAATGTGTCGCAGTAATGTTTACGTAGCTAGGTTCGGAGTATGTAATGAGGGATCCCGTAACCCTACCGAGGCTGACCAGTGAGCTACCCCACCCATGGGATTGTACTCCACTTTGCAACAGCCTCCACCTGTTGTTGTAAATTATGTTCATAGAACTGGACCCCCAGAGTGGTGTCCGTTATCTGGTGGTACCATCATGGCTCTGTGTGGAATAGCATGATCCATACAGTCATGTATATATTAAGGAAGTGCACTGGGGTATGTTTCAGCGTTTGTATGTGCATTGTCCATCTGCACGGGTGTCGTGACATTAACTACTGCTGTCATAAGATGTCTGTAGTAGGTGTTGTAGTACTCTTGTACTGTGTATGCCGTGAAGGGTGTGGTGCCGGGATGTGGATAACAAGGGTGATTAGCATATGTTCAGAATCCACCAATGAGGGGATAACCCCAGGTGTGGAACACCAGTCACATGTTGGTAGTGTCCATGTCTAGGATATTGTTGGTCTTGGAGGTGGTGTGTATGGGTTGATCCAGCCAAGTGGAGGTTATGAATCCCGAACAGTGTTGGCCTAATGTGTCAGTACATGAGTGGCTATCCCAGTTAAGTGTGGGGTAGTGTCAGTCTCACATCAGTAGTACCTGTCTGAACACTACTGTCCAGTACACCAAGAAATGAGGTCTGGTAACCGTGGGGTATGTTGTTGAATCCGTAGCATGTTACAATGTGTACAGCAGTTCTGGCCACAGTTAGTTGCACGTGGAGCACCTCTGATGCATTGTGCTAAGTAACTAGCCAGGATGTGTGTACAACATAGTGGAATATGGGAACACCTCAGCCGTGGGTGTGCCGGTCCAGGTTACATGACTGAAAGGTGTGGTCTGTGTATAACCTGTCATTGCAGGTGTGCTCTGCAGAGCCTAGAGACAGGTCCCAGTCACTGCAGAGATATTGAAGTGGTCCATTATAAGGAGTGCCTTGCCTGCGTGCATCAGAGATGAAGATGACAAGCATTGCGTCACATGACCCTATGTTTTGCTTGCTTGTTCCATTCTGGTGGTGAATGTTATTGGAAACTGTGCAAGACAGGCAGTATAGAAGCAGCAAAAGCCTTACATCTTATCTGTACACCCAGGGCTGACAGGTGCAGGTCATCTGTGCCAAAGAATTGTGTTTTGTTGACCATGTCAGTCAAAGCAGACAGATACCAGATGCCTGTGTAATGACAGCAGAAGCATAGGGAACTGTTGAAGTGACATAGTCAGTCATTGTACAGTGGTATCATGTCCGGATGACTGCATAATGCTCCCCAGGGCTTGGCCCATGCCTTCAGAGCTACAAGACTGGTGAGCTATTGCATGTCCCTGCACACGTAGTCTGTGAAGTTGCATCTCAGGGCAGTCGCACTAACATGGAGAATGACAGTCAAATTGTACCTGGTGAGGTGTGGCATGATTTATAGGTTATGTTGCAGAACCAGTTACCCGACAGCAAGATGTAAGCGACTATCGCCTTGTGTAGCCTGCTGAGTGGGACCGCCTACAGAGTCACCAATGACTGGTGTGTTGTGCATGTTATAACACCCTATTGGCTGTATGTGATGGGCACACATGAGTCTGTGAGCTATAAGTTATTGTTGTTGTGTTTGGTGATGGGGGCTGCCTTTGGTGCCTACACAGAGTATGGAGAGGTACTGCACAAGTTGTACTCGTATGTGTGGCCTGTGGTGGTGGAGATCTTGTGAGACTATGTGATGAGTGGGGTGTGTTGCAAATGTTACACATCCCCACATGATTGTCAGGTTCAGTCAGGGTTGGTGACAGCATTACCCCCAGCAGGGCATATGTGCATCTCCCACAGGCTGTAGTGTCATATGTTGGGAGGTGAGCATTGACTGTGTACATGAGACAATTGCTCTATTGCCACATGTACGCCATATTCATCATATAGACAGGCAATAGCACTGGTACGTGACAGTTGGACATGCCTGTATATACAACCATGTCTCACAAGATATGTGAGTTACGTGTGTACAACAGCTGTTGTACTGTAAGCAAGCTGGAAATGTAAGGACAGACAGTGTACTTGTGAGAAATGCTGTGGAATGGGTGCTATATTAATCAGTAGCTCATGAAGTGCTCAACTTCTGAACAAGTGCTGAGCATGAAAATACAATACAGATAGGGTGTTGGATAATATCAACCCACAAAGTGATGACAACAGTCATAACTGGTGGCACCGCACTATTACCCTGCTGAGTATGGTCTGCAAGTCCATGGACCATTATCAATGTAGATGTTAGCAGTACAGATGTAGATGACAGTACGGATGTTTGACTATATGTACCTTCATATGTCACAGGAGTGTTCTACCAGTGGCCTGTTGATCAAATCAACACTACAAAAGGTGCCAGAGTGACAAGTGCATATCACACCAGTGCCAGCTACAGTAAAACAGGGTTAATGTGTTGTACTCCCCCCTCATTGTAGCCCATACCACACAGACAAATGAGAGGCATCTGTGTATGTAAGCATGTGAATGGCCATGACCTATGAGCAATAGCTGTCTCAGTGTTGTGAACAACATACAGATTGGGCTTTGTGGGTGAGGTGTGTGACATATGTGCACATTCTGACAGATGATATCAGCATTGTCACCGCTAGGTGAATATCCCTGTACCCATTAACTACCACCTAGGCTGCGGTCAACATTATGGATACTGTGTAAGGGATGGTGCTGTGCAGTTCACCTCCCAGATTTGGTGATGTCTCCAGGCCTCTTACGTAGTCATACGAGTCACCCATGTCATGACAGAGTGCCATCCATGAGCATGGAGATCATTGGACATGCATACTCAACACTCAGGTGACCAATATTGGATCACATATCACCTTTAAGGGGTATTGGCCATGCGTGGATGGGCGATACCAGCCTTCACAATCCTCACCTCCACTATGTAGCATGCTGGCTACCTTGCATAAAGACATGTGCTACACTATGATGTTGGACATGCTACATGTACATATCCTGATCTGAAAGACATACGTCATGGACAGCCACCATCTTACTACTAGGATCGCCACATGCTGGACAGATCCCTGTGCCATACATGTGACATACTCCCACCATACCATGCAACCCTGTCCATCAAAGCTGCACATGTCATCTCTGCCATACATGGTGTGATGACCGCATGGTAGATGTATCATCAACTGTCTGGATCAGTAATGTGGCACTGATGCACCTCGCAGTGGCAAAATGGCTGTCGGATACAGCTAGGAAACCTTGTCCGTACATGCTATAGTTGATAACCATCCCTGCGAATGACGTCCGACTAGCCATTGTCCCATGTCTATCACATGTGCAACATAGGCGATCCGTGGCAGGATGGTGAACAGCTGTACAGTGCCATGTCGATGTATATGGCAAAACACATGCATGTAAAGGTTTCCATGTGTATGTGTGCATTGTCACTACTCAAGTCCATTAAGGCAGTGTATGTGTTGATATGTGACATATACACAGCATCAAGGTCAACAGCATTACCGTGGACACATCCAGGCATGTGCTGATAGGTAAGGACACCAGTGCAGGCAAACAGACATGCCCACATCAAGACAACATTCACATGGAGTATGAACAATGTAATGAGGTGACACACATATATGGTGATGATATCCAATGCATAACGGGTGTTACATGTGTGTGACACAAACATGTCAGTCATGTCAGTATCATGATGATTTGCAAAGATAACTGTGCAGATGTACTAGATTTACTAGAAATGTATGTGCAGCAGTATCTCTGTACATCTCTGATACTGTGACCTGTCACCATCATTATGTCTTACAGATAATGCCTCGTTCACGCCTGCCAGCGTACAGCCACCAGGAGGACGATGTCTTCATCCTGTACCTCCATGAGAACTATGAGGTGTTGTTTAGCCATGTGCCACAGCATGCCCAGCAGCATGATGACCTGTGGCAGGATCTTGGCAGGAGGGTGAATGATGTGGGTGGCCATAACCGCACCTACCAGCAGGTGCGCAGACACTGCGTGGACTTGATATGACATGCAAAACAGCATGCCACTGCAATCGCCAGGGAACAAGGTGGAACAGGTGGTGGGCCACCAACCCAGCCCCCACTCACACACACCAAGGAGCTACTGGCCAGTCTGGGGACACCCTCAGAACAGCATCCACAAACACTAGCTGCCATCGTGGAGGTGGGTGTCTCCCAACCAATGAGCCTGGAGTTGCCTGGTAAGTCAGTACTGCACATATGACTATTATATCCCATTTAGTTGCATGTGTCACTGTACATTATGTAATGTAACAACATATGCATGGTATGTGGACACACATGCTGCATACTACAGTATGCTACCCTGTGTATGCACACATGTGCATACTATATGCTATTGTACAGGTGAATGTGTTAACATGCACAGTGCACCCTGTGGCTGTCATACAGTCATGGATAATGTTCAAACTGCTGTGTCACCCCTATACAGGTATCTCTGGCATGCCGCACAGACATCAGTCCGTTGCAGGTGAGACTGTCATCAGTAACAGGCATGTTAAAGCATAGATCTATTCACCATGTGGCCAGTTAACACTTGTACACTTGATGTTCGGTCCAGTCACGATATACAGGCCGCATCACCCATCATTCACACTGGCTACCCATGTGCAATATATACAAACAAAATGATACACCAACATGAAACCACAGTATCTGTCATTGCTACATGTGTGGACAGCTGTGCATACAATGGTGGAGGTGTTGTACAATGTAGGCATATGTACTATACATTGGAACAACACGTGTGATACGCAAACTGTACCACACAGTGATCTGGGATATCGGCAGACCATAGGAGTCACCATTGTGTTATATGCCCCTGCAATGGGTGCACACATTGTGATGTGCCATCTGACATGTCCCAGACCCTTAGTGTTCTGGCTGCAATATTGTCACACTATCCCATAACACATACCCACATACCAAACATACAACCCGTTGTCTGCATAGCCCTGTGGATGGTGACATATCTGACATCTATGGGTGTATGTCACATGGGACAACACAGACATGTGAGATAGATGGACATCACAAACATTTGGCCAACACATGTTCATACATGGCCATGGGGGATGGCTAGAGACATGTAGCCACACAGTAGATGTGATGTGTATACACCCTGTTGCACATTGTCCACACATGGTTCAATTATAGCCTTAGTTGTCTGATTATACAGTTGATGAGGTACACTGGACATCCTAAAAGCCTGTGCATAGCTAGTGGAGGTGTCACTTAAGTCTACCATATAAGATGTGTTGAACATCACGACTGTGTCATAACATGACAGTAGTCACCTGTACAGCTTCCACAGACATTGACACCACATCAGGCCACAGATACTGTACATTTCCCTTGCTGGTGTAGGACATCACTGTTAGCTGTGCACCTTGTGTGTGTGGTACATCAATGTCATATGGGACATGATGAATTGACAAGTCTGCCATGTGTGGACATGGTTGCCAGGCAGATAAGACTCTGTAGTAGTTGTGCAGGGGTGTCATCTGTAGGTCTTCCAGTGACCTGTCACATGACACAGCATGGTTTGGTGTGTATACACCTCAGCATCGTGGGTCACAATCCACAGTTATGTCATGGGTATGCATGCAACTATGGCTATGCAATGTGTGCATATTATGCACTGTATAGCAATATAGATACCTCATGATGCCATGCAATGGCACAGTGTCTGTACTTCACACTGTATAGCAATGTGGATGGCTCACACTACCCTTCCATGCTCATGCACATTTGCTAAACATGCATTCTATCTGTAGGGTATACAGACAACACTGCAATGTGATGCCCATTACGATGCTGTACATGTGTCAGGACACCATTGTGTCAGACATGTATGCATGTTAATGCACACGTCAGCAGATTACATGTCAAGGTCACGTCAGCCATGTGTACTGTTAACCTGTTCTGGTCCACATGGTGTATCACGGGGATGCATGCTTACAACCATGATTGTGTGAACTGCATGGCTACTGATATGACACCTGCTTGCTGTAGTGTGCACCCCAGGGAGGTATGCTAACTAACACTATTAATGTCTGAGCTGCATGCCGTCTGCTGTATCACATGCATGCTGCATGCCGTCTGTCAAATCACGTGCATGGTGTGTCTGTGTGTGCGTCTGTGTGTGTGTGTCTATTGTAATTTAGAGTCTTTCTTTGCATTCACAGGTGATGTAGGTGCGTTACCCTCCTTCGGTCCATCTGATGTTAGTGTCCCCACAGATACTAGCAGTGATGAACATATGCATGAGGTACAGGCAGGGTTGTCAGGGGCTGAATCTGTACCAATGGTTGCCATCCCAGCTATGTCCCCCTCTTCCCCGCACACAGTTCTGCTGCCAACACATACCGCATCACCAGTGGCCATAGAGAAAGGACAGTCAGCGTCTGTTAGCGTGGAACAGGAACTTGTGGTGGCTACAGATGGTGTGTCTCCACACCATGGTGTCAGTGTAATGACTGCAGATGTGCCACACAGGCATGTGGCTGGTGCTGCTCATAGGAGGACCTCTGGCAGACATGCACCTGCAGGACAGAGAGCAGCAGCTGGTATCACCAGACGCATGTTCCAGACTGTAATGGCGGCACAGGCACATGCTGAACAGCAGAACAGAGAAGGGCAGAGGCTGCAGAGGGCTGCTATCTGTACTCTAAGTGACAACATCCAGGTATTGGCAAATGCTCAACAGCAGATTGCTGATGTTCTGGACAGGCGATTGGGTGACATGGTCGGAATCCTTGACCATGGCATGGCAATCCGTGAGTGTGAGCTGTCTGTGCTGGAACATCTGGTAGGAGCGAGGCATAGGCCACATGGACATAGGCCAGCTACACCATCTAGTACAGGTCAACATGAGCGTGCCACCTCACATGGCCACTCCCATAGTGCCGGTAGCAGTAGCAGTGCAGCTGGTGCTGTGCTGTCCACACCAAGACACGGCAGGCCACATGGACTTGGCCCTGGATGTTCCCAGCGGGGACATGGTTCCAGTGGACATGTGTCGTCAGACAGTAGCCAATCTGTACCTCTGCCTGGTAGTGCTTGTGCAACCCCTGGCAGGCACAGGTCACGTGGCTGTGGCCGGACACAGTGAGCTGTACATCCTGGTCTGTACAATCTGGAGCTGTCAATAATACCCCTGTGTAGGCCTCACAAAAGGCAGAACTGTATGCACACATACACGCAAACAGCAAACACATCTGTGGGGCAACACAACACCCACATGCATACTGAACAGACATGTCCAATCAGATCACCGGCCCTTACCCACACACATGATGTCATCCATTGGTGCAGCCTATGCCCCTGGCAAACATTATCACCCTGTGCATATGATGAAGCCTGTGCCGCATCCCTGTCATCCACACCATCGGTGCAGGGACATGCTCAAATGGTCTGATGCACAGGGTGAACAGAATAGTGAGAGAAGTGTATATTACATTAGTTGTGTAAGAATAGTGAGAGAAGTGTATATTACATTAGTTGTGTACTTTTGACACGCACCAGACATACCATGTAGTACAGGTTTAGCATGCATTGTTATATGTTCACAGTATGTGTCTCGGTAACAACAGTAACAGCATGTTGGTAATGATGCCCTGGTTCCCTCCTTATGGTCTACTTGCATGTGCCTACAGGTAGCAGTGTTTGCAGTTTCCCATGTGTAACTGTGGAGTACTCACAGGCACGTATGGCAATATCAGCATGCTATACGTAGCCTCAACCTGACTGTTGGAAAGGCTAACATACCACAGATGTCCACACATATACTGATCCAGAAGCATGTGAGCTGTTTAATAGGCTACAGTGACTAGAGACCTGACATCCATACCAGGTCACATCAAAGGTATGTTGACATGGTGCAGGGGTTGTACACAGCGGTCCGGCCAATGACAACGTTAGAGGCAACTTGATAGCATGAGGCCTCACTGTGTAGCAGTAATATCCTGTCACATTACAGGAACATGCCCACACTCACAGGGTCAACAACACTATAATGCACACTCCATAGTGTTGAGGTGAGGACCCCTGCCTATGTGGTAATCACCCTCACAGTACTGTGCACCCACATGACGCGACACAGAGGAAGAACATGTACAGGTAGCCAGTATGGCTGAGACCAATGGCATCAACAGGGTAGTAGACTGCATCACCATGAGGGGTTAGGGATCCTGTGTGTTCTGTATGGTAGCATACACCCTCAATCCATGCACCAGACAGCCATACATACATACATACACACACACACACACACACACACACACACACACACACACACACACTGTGGAGACCACAAATGTCATTCACATAGAGATAGCTGATATGTGTGTGATACACACACCACCCCTGCCTACGTCATGCTTTCTACACTGCAGTATGTACAGATCTCTACAACAGTGTACAGGGGTTTGTAACAATTGGGATGTATTCCCCACCATATGTGGCATATACGGTCACACAAGCAAACACACATGGCAGTACTGTGAATGATACACCTGTTATATGATGATACGTCTGACAGACATGCAGCAGTATTGGCCACATTATGTGTACCAACACTACCTCCGGCAATTGTGCTGCTATATGCACATGGGAGGATGTAAGTGTTACAGGTGTTAAGTGACTTACAGTCAGTAACACCTGACCGCTGTGTAGGTTTTATGTCTTCACCGTCAAGTAACAGTAACATAGCGTACTGTTTGCACATGTAATGGTAGGATGGAGTGTGAGACACCTGTGAGCCGTCCCCGGCAAACATCCATCTGCACAGGTGGATCACCACTTTATGTACACACATCCATCCATACCTGATGTACATCCTACCGTACTGTCAGTATTTCACCATATACAGGTGTCAGTGATGGGGCTGCATTGCAACTGCATGTTGTAGTTAGGCACTGATGAGTTACATACATCAGCTACTGCACTTGCATGGTAGCTGCATGCACACTACAAATTGTACATGTATGTTGGTCCTAAATGCCTGTCATGTAGCCATGTTTGTATGCATTGCAATTGGTGGACATGTGTGATGACATACATAACACATGGACTGTTGTATGATATGATGGGTGTCATGGGTAACTAGTACAGAGGGAATGTGTCCTCTGTCAACATTGCTACCTCATGTACTGTTAGCATTCAACAGCCATGGACCCACCTTCCATTTGCATGCGTGTGATTGCTGTAGCCACTTGTCTGCACGGAGGACAGCAAATGCTATGCTATGTGCATATATGTTGTGTGTGTGGTCCATGCACATATCCACTGCGATTACATGTATGTCATATCCAAACATGTGTGTTCTTTGGTGTACAGTGACAGTCATCTGTCACAGCTGTGTAAGACCCAGGGCCCCTGTTATGTGTAGAGCCGACCTGGTTATGTACAGTGGTATCATCGCAATGCATATCACATGTTGGAACCCTGTCGGTACATGTGTAGTCTGCACTGTACAGTCCACTGGTCATGAGTCACACGGTGTTGTGGTAATGTATGGCTGTGTATTGCTGGTCCAACGACATGATGATATCTGAGGACTACATAGTAGACTGTGGTGTGTACCTCTGTGATCTGCACCTGAGACATCTGTGAAGGCTCCTGAGTGCGTACTGGTCAGTACATGTGAGTGGCCTTCATGTACGTGGGGACAGTAACACCATACTGTGCCCTTCTGTGTTTAGAATCCATGTGCATGCAAGACGGCCCTTTGCAACTGCTAAGTGTGTGAGCATCCCCAGTATGCCGTTGTGTACCTGGACACACAGTACATTCCACACTGCGTCCTTCTGTGTTTAGAATCCGTGTGCATGCATGATGGCCCTTTGCAACTGCTACGTGTGTGAGCATGCCCAGTACGCCATTGTGTAGATGGACACACAGTACAATCCAAACTGCGCCCTTCCATGTTTAGAATCCATGTGCATGCAAGATGGCCCTTTGCAACTGCTGTGTGAGCATGCCCAGTACGCCCTTGTGTAGATGGACACACAGTACATTCCACACTGCACCCTTCCATGTTTAGAATCCATGTGCATGCGTGACAGCCCTTTGCAACTGCTACATGCGTGAGCATGCCCAGTGCGCCATTATGTAGATGGACACACAGTACATTCCAAACTGCGTCCTTCTGTGCTTAGAATCCGTGTGCATGCAAGACGGCCCTTTGCAACTGCTAAGTGTGTGAGCATGCCCAGTATGCCGTTGTGTAGATGGACACACAGTACATTCCACACTGTGCCCTTCCGTGTTTAGAATCCATGTGCATGCATGACGGCCTTTTGCAACTGCTACGTGTGTGATCATGCCAAGTACACCGTTGTGTAGATGGACACACAGTACATTCCAAATGGACGTGTGATACTAAGTGTGTGGGCATGCCCAGTGACACCTTGTGTCGGTGATGTGCCTCTGTGTATGGGCATGGCCATTGACATCCTGTATAGCGATGGTGGTCATCCAGGCAACAGATGTCCATATTCCATGTCCCGATGGATACCTACATTAAACAGACTGGTAGACTGTCTTGAAGGGTGTACTGTCTGTGGCACGTCCTGTATCTATGTAGTGTTGTTGTAGTGCTCCGTAGATAGGCAGTTGCCCCGATCACACCACTGCTGTGTGTTTGTCTACATCTACCTTGGGACAGTAATATGCTTTTAGACTGCTCACTCTCTATACATTCCCTATCGACGTCCTTGCCTTTGCAGATGATGTCATCCACCTAGAAGTATGCCTCTGGGAGTGCTGTGTTCAGTAATCTCAGTAGCGCTTTCTGTAACTGCGTAATGCTGTAGTGTGATAAGGTAGTTAGGTGGATGTTTGACTCCCAGCCCTGCCAAGTGTGTGGCTGTGTGTGTGTGTGTGTGTGTGTGTGTGTGTGTGTGTGTGTGTGTGTGTGTGTGTGTGTGTGTATGTGCATGCGTGTGTGTGTGTTTCCAGCTGCCTGGGGACAGAGTAATGCTTTTAAACTGCTCACACCACATGCATTCCCTATCAGCATCTTTGCCTTTGCGGATGATGTCATCCACCTAGAAGTATGCCTCTGGGAGTGCTGTGTTCAGTAATCTCGGTAGTGCGTTCTGTAACTGCGTAATGCTGTAGTGTGATAAGGTAGTTAGGTGTATATTTGAATCCCAGCCCTGCCAAGTGTGTGTGTGTGTGTGTGTGTGTGTGTGTGTGTGTGTGTGTGTGTGTGTGTGTGTGTGTGTGTGTGTGTGTGTGTGTGTGTGTTTCCAGCTGCCTGGGGACAGAGTAATGCTTTTAGACAGCTCACACCACATACATTCCCTATCAGCGTCTTTACCTTTGCGGATGATGTCATCCACCTTGAAGTATGCCTCTGGGAGTGCTGTGTTCAGTAATCTCGGTAGCGCGTTCTGTAACTGCGTAATTCTGTAGTGTGATAAGGTAGTTAGGTGTATGTTCGACTCCCAGCCCTGCCAAGTGTGTGCCTGTGTGTGTGTGTGTGTGTGTGTGTGTGTGTGTGTGTGTGTGTGTGTGTGTGTGTGTGTGTGTGTGTGTGTGTGTGTGTGTGTTTCCAGCTGCCTGGGGACAGAGTAATGCTTTTAGATGGCTCACACCACATACATTCCCTATCGGCGTCTTTGCCTTTGCGGATGATGTCATCCACCTAGAAGTATGCCTCTGGTAGTGCGGTGATGCTGGAACTCGGTAGCGCATTCTGTTACTGCATAATGCTGTAGTGTGGTAGACTAGACAGGTAGTTGCTCGATTCCAGGGCATGGCAGGTGTGTGTTTGGCAGTTATACCGTATGTGGTCGTATCTGTGGGTGACTAGCTGCAGGATGTGTTAAGTTTGTTTTGTTGCTGACCTATATAGTGTCCACAGCCCGCATATTCTGCCAAGACACTGGGTTGTCAACACATACATTCGCCAATAGGTCTGGTGAGTAGCTGTCAGGAGCCCTACTCTTACCCTTGCTACGGTCTGACCCGTGTGACGCAACATAACACATGTGCCTTGATATTAACAACACTACATGATGCAGGTGGCACATGTAGTTTCCTTTCCATTCCTGTCTAATGCATTGCTGTCATGTGGTTCGCTGTTGTAATATAAATGCCATATCTACATATGTGTGTACATGTATATGTGTGTATGTATATATACATATATATATATATATATATATATATATATATATATATATATATATATATATATATATATATATATATATATATATATATATGTGTCCATGTATATATGTATACAAATAATATATGTGATATAGGTAGATGTAGAGGTGGACATAGATGTGAACATATGTCTGGGGACATCAGCACTATTGGCTATTTGTGCCGGATGATCTGTACGTGATAACCTGGGATCTATGTACATCTGCCATGGCATGGTGTTAATGCACATCATCTGTGGTGTGCAGGGCCACAGGTTGTAGTCGTGTAGACACCGGTTATTTTGTTGCTGGGAAGACCATGGGACATCGAATATGGTGATGGTAAGGCACCTGTTGCCAGTTGTGTGTGGATCTGAGTGACACTGAGCAGTGGTTAATATGTTGGAGGTTCGGTATGGGTCATATAACTATTCATTAGAAGACTATACTATGCAGATGAGGTTTACTATGGTGTATCACATTTATCACCAGGGTGTGCTGCTGGTCCCTAGAGTGTATGTGTGTAGTCAGCCAGGTGCAGGTCTCGAATATAGTTGACAGCATGGGAGGGGGGTCAGACATACTGTATATACATTGCAGAACTGTGCCTTGGGAGTGCTCCTGCCTTAGCACACCTAAGCTAGGGGTGTGTCTAAACCTGCCTGGTGATGTTGGGAGGGATGACAGCAGTGGTGGGGTAGTCAGGGTGTACAGGCTGCACAAACAGGTGTTGATCAGCACAATCAGCAGATGAAATGGCCAGCCCGCACATGAACAGTACGTTAATGTGAGCAAGCAGCATACACACAGGTTTCGTCCACACTACACCACTGGTGTATACCTGCAGGGACATTTCATGACACAGTCCAACCAAATGACACGGGCTGCAGCAGGCAACATATACCAACATGTGCAGGAGGCTGGGGCAGTGAGGATGTGTATGCTGCCGAACAACCCTTACTGGGGTGACATAAAACTTTATAGACCAAGGGTGACTTACCAGGGTCTACATGGGCTTGGGATGTTGGAGCACTATGGGGTGGACAGAGACCTCCTACAGCAGCTTGTTGACCTGTGCCTAACACATCAAACAGGCCAAGGGAAACGCATCACAGTGGATACCATGGGATGTGTTGGCCTAGGTGTACTAGCCACAGGTACCTCACACAGCACAACTGGGGATAACATGGCTATCTCACAGGCATCTGCATCCAGAGTATTGCACCAGTTCACAGATGTCATGTCAATACATGCTAGTGATCACGTACAGGTCCTCCACACATGTGATTAGTGGACCAGCAATATGCATCTGTTCAACCACATGGATGAGTACCCTGGGGTACTGGGTGCTATAGCCTGCATATGTAGCACCACCTGGGGAGCAGGGTAGGGTTTATAGTCAGTGCAGGGGCATACCCTCCAACAGCTGGGCCATATGCGATCATCAGGGCATGAGATTGAATGTGTGTGCTGTCTGCCCTGGCAGATATGATGTGTCCGATATATGGCGTCTGACATAGCTGTAGCACACCAATGCCTATATGGACATCCCCTACTGTCTCCTAGTGGGGGATGCTAGGTAAACACTGGTGCAGTGGCTTATAACACCCATCAGCAATGCACACACACCTGAACACTCACACCATACTGAGGAGGATGCACAGGCAAGACATATACATGTGCGTGTGTTTGGGATGCTTGGTTCACAGTTCTGGTATCCGGACACATCTATTGGGGCTCTGCAGTATTCACAAGCTACATGCATACAGGTTGTTAAGGTATTTGCTATGCTACACAATGTTATCCTGCAGTAACAGTTGCAGCAGGAACAGCATGGGGCAGGGCCATACAGCCCAACACCACTGCCAAGGCCTGTACAGGCACAGTGTGACTTGATGAAGGAACTACCTGAGTAGGGCACAGTCAGCGAAAGCCCGTGCACAGTATGACCTGCCCTTGGCAAAGAAGCAACACAAGGCATATGCACTGACACAGTAGGTACCCACGGATTTCCCCTCTCTGATCCGCACACAGTACAATGGATGCCAAACATGACAGTACCTGTGCTAGGCCATGTATGGGTGGTGCACTGTGTGCGTCCGACATAGGCAGCACTCCAGCACCGTCATCAAGTCCGTAACACAACCAGGGTATGTCTATTGACCTAACAAGTGGCAGTTGTATTAGAATGTGTACTTACCCATTGCTATGGTATGTATGTGAGGATACAAGTGACTGTGGTGGCCAAATGTTAGGGTAGCAGACAGTACACATCCATAGTGGCACCATGACCTCTGTAGCACATATGGGGGTCACAATGGTAGCCTGTAGTATACAGCGTGTCCTAACCCACTGCAGATTATGGGCTGACCATCATGTGTGTCCATACAGCCCACACATGTTCCATGCAGCTGGACAGATGTGGACCAATACAGACAAATGATATACGATGGCCTATGGATATGCTCAATGACTGACCCCAACCCCCTATGACACACAAAGACAACAGCAGGCCAGGCTGTTTGATGTAGGTTGTGTAATAGGACATCAAACACCACTGTGCTGTTAATTAATGCTGGGAACTGACGTATCCTGGTATCCCTCCAACCCGCAATTTAGGTAGGTCCACACACTAACATGGAGTACCTGGCAGACCAGTACAGTAGTGGCAGATGTGTACAACTGTTGGCTGTGCCCCCCATCACACCTACACATGTGAGAGTCATGTGCACCACCCATGGCGCTGTGTAGGACTGTGGTTGTGGTTGCATGTCCCACCACGCTATACAGACATGTAGCAACTGTCAATGCCACATGACCATTAGCTACCCTGCAGACACAGCATGTCACCTGTCTGTGTAGAACGGAGGGGTCAGCAACACAGTACTAACTATCTGGACATGTGACACATGCAATACAGTTGACCATACTTTGCATGCTCGCACACATGATGGTAGTGTCAGTCTACAACATGCGTAACAGTCATACTGGGCATGCTCACACACTGAAACACAGGACAGCCAGGCATGCACACACCAGTGGTCCGGACATATCTGCCAGTACATTGCTATACTGTTGGATGTCTGCGCTGTATGGTGTTTGCGGTCTATTGTCTGTACATATGCCATGGTCTATTGTTAATTCACATGAGCTATGTGTGCAGGGTACTTCTACCATCATGTCTATAGGGCAGTTCTTTGTTTGTGGACAGACCGGCACCTTTGGATACAAACTGGGTAAGGCACAGTCCAGCAGGTGGGAGCTGTTGTGCATGGGTTTGCACAGTGTTAAGCACTGCTGACCTCTTGTCACAGTACCTTATACACATTTAGACTCCACATTTCTTTGACAGGGCACTACTGGCATATTGGTAGACAAACACGCTTACAGCCACTCGCTCTCCAACATTTCCGCTTACATTTATCACTCATGCTGGGTGTGTGCGATCCCTTGTGATGCGTATTACATCAGACTACAGTATGGGGTATGTGTAACCATTTTGCGATGGCAGCCGTTCGACTGTACGGCCTCAGTGGCCTGTCCAGTGACGTAATCATATTATATGCGCATTCCTCATACGATCTGCTCCCATCTGCCTGATACTTGGGAACCGATACTCTGCAATGCTGACATGTGACTTAAGTTTGTTAACGCAGCTGTCTGCCGAGTCATGCTACCGCATACCTACTGCACGTTGACCACCTTTCAGATTGCACGATGGGAGACTGTAGGAGTGACACCTTTCCCACTTTGCATGGGACACACATCACATGTGACAATACCGGAACTCTCCACCAATCGGGGACACATTTCTGCAGAATCAGGGACAGGTCATGAAAAACAGGGACACTTTTACAAAAGTAGTGCTATTAACTTGACACATTGACAGAATCAGAGCATATGACTTAATACACATATTCTGAAGTAACAGTTGTTTATAACTCTTACTTATTGCCATTAGTTAGTAAGTGTAATTCACCACATTTCCTTCAACAGCCACTACTTTTAGGAGGGATTAAGAAGGACACAGTCAGACTTTCAGTCAAACCCAGGGACGTACCTGACATTCAGGGACAGTTGAGTGGTATGGACAATACTCTAGCCATTGCAACTGTCCTGATTAGGGGACCTTCTCATGTTGTAGGTGTCTGTACTGGTTGCTTGTTACAGGTCTTGTATACCTGACACGTCGATATGTCATATGTAGTAGCATAAGCAACTATACTGCTGCTAGACTACGCTTTGATTTGTTCTAATATGTATATTTCTGTACTATGCATGGCTGTATGTATGTTCTGCACTGGTACATCTGACAGTTCTACAGAGCAGGTTCTACTTTGGCCGTTCAGACTGGTGGCGGCCCTATAGACCCTATATGTAGAGCTATCACATGTGTCAAGGCAACACATGCCCACAGCATACGCTCAGCTGTCCCTGATTTTCAGGGCCGTCCCTGATTTTGACTCAAATTTTAACTCTGTCCCTCTTTATCCCTCCTAAAACTAGTGACATTTGGAGGAAAGGTGGTGAATTACACTTCATGAATAATGACAATAATTAAGAGTTACAAACGTCTTTCACTTCAGAAAATGTGTATTAATTCATATGCTCTGATTCTGTCAATGTTTCCAGTTAACAGCTCTAATATTTTAAATGTGTCCCTGATTGTCCTTGTATTTTCTTGACTTGTCTGTGATTCTGTTGAAATTTGTCCCCAATTGGTTGAGAGGTCTTACCCTCAGCCAGCAGTACACGGATGACCTCCACAGTTTGCATACATTAAGGTTATTCGTGTAACATTATAATTGATAATGCTGTTTCCTATTACATGTAGCTGTTACTGATACAACAAATTGATGTCTGACACCACTACACACACTATATAGCCTCCACTCCTGAACTCACAGGCCATGTGCCATAACTGTCATTTTGCAAGACACAACTGCCCAGACGGGTGTGTCCCTCTCAGGCGTATGGGTGATCAACCTCTTCTATTATGCTATCATCTACCTGAGGTGGTCAGCAACTTATGCACTTTACGTCAGTATCAGAACTCACATACCAATGGGTGTGAATGAACACTGTATCAGGAACAATGCATAACACCCTGCGGGACACATTTAGATGATTGGTTCTATTAACCAGATACATTCACAGTCACAGAACATATGTATTCATTCACTTTTGTCGAGGTACATGCCGCTTATGACTCATACATGTTGTCATCTGTCATTACCTGTATTCCGCCACCTGTTCACCTAATATCAGTAGTTCTGGCAGTGTTTACTTGGACTTTGTTACATTCTGATACATAACTATGGACGTCCATGCTAATTGGGTACATGGCACTGTGTAGGTCTCTATGTATTCCCTGATGGTTTACAAACTATCCGGTAGATGTGCTCTTCAGGTTTGGGAGGTGTAGGTGTATGCTATGCCCACATAGGAATATTAATGACTTCCACTGGGCGGGCCTAGTACATCTCTGCCAACCAGCACCTGCACACTTAAGCCAGTTAATGCATACCCATGGTCCACCTACCTGGCACCCCTCTACAGCAGTCATGACAAATACTTACTGAGAGCACAGCTGGGGTATGAGCACACCCCTACACATTGCCCACTCTCCCCATCTCGGGACACATGTCGTACATTTTGTCAACCCATGTATTATCACACTTGCACAACCTACTGTTCCATGTACACCTACATCCTGCTCATATTAGTGTCAGCAGATTCTTTCATACCCTGAATTTTTGGGGTCCCGCAAGGGACACCGTTATCCATGTTTAAAGTGTAGACCTTGCAGAACTCTTCCACTGGTCCTTTCCTACCGGTGTTTTGGACAGCTGCAGTGTATTGATCTGTATTGCCTGTCTGTATGTCTGTCCGGCCTAGCTGGGTGATGTGGGGGGTACAAAGTTTCTTTATTGGACCTCCCAGTCACAAATGCCCGGGCTGTAAATATGTTACCCGTAATTGCTGTGAAGTAACCTATTTATGTGAATGTGTATATCTACAGTGACATATAGTTTGTTTTGTGTGTATATAACAACTACTTGTTGTTTGTGTATATATGTCTATCTAAATATATCCGTAGTATATCCTTGTGTGTGTGTGTGTATATATATATATATATATATATATATATATATATATATATATATATATATATATATATATATATATATATATATATATATATATATATATATATATATATATAGATATAGATATATATATATATATATATATATATATCCGTATGGATATATGTAAATTAATATAGCTATGTGTATATATATACGTTTTTATCTATATATACATCTGTGTGTCCGTTAACCTATACATTTCCCGGACATGGACACTTACACATGCGTATTGGTTTTATCCCTGCTTCAACAGCATACTATTGCCTTAGTCATTCTGACACCGACACTTCACTCCGGTGAACTTGTGCTCAGTATATTGCACATTATACAGAGGACAGATGTCGCATGTTTTTTTATGTCTGGGGTGCCGCTGCTAACTGGGTTGTGATAGTGTCATTCGACATATTCCTCGTATGCGTAGCCTATTTTTCCTGCTACTGTGTTTGTTTCTGTACACATTCATATTATTACTGTTGATAGGATGCGTGTTTGTCTTACTGTGACTGTACATTGACAAATTGTTGTCTTCATGTAGTTGTGTCTTTCTGCTTTTCCCTGTTTGGGGTTGTCACAGCAGAACTCCGTTCCGCTCATGGGTGGCGTATAGGTTTTACGTGCTGGGCTGCCAGACCTGACACACAACATCTGACAACGATACGCCCATTCATGCATGTCTCCATGCAAATGACGCTCTGTCTGGGAATTGCACCTACATACTAGCTGACCTCCATGGGCCGGTCCATTGCACCCGGTGCAACATACCCTATCACTCCTGTGTTCATACTCGCATATCCATAGTTTCTCCTGCACACCCGTGTTGAGTTTCCCCGCATAACAGCCATTATACACCTGATATCTCAGCCATGACACACCTTTACACATTGCCCTCTCATGAGCGTTGGGGCCCTACACACATTCTGTACCACCTCATGTATTCACAGGCTCACCATCCATTCATATTTGCACATATGTGCCTTTCCTGGTGTAATGGATTACGAACGATTTGCGGGTTACAAGTGTAGGTGGCTGCAACATGTCCTACATTCCGTCTGTTTACAATGTTGACATAGCACTTCAACGATGTTATGGCCACTAGTATAGCCCTGCCTCTGGTGTGGAGAGTGGTGCTCTACTCACACTTGTGCAGCTTTATGTGACATACGCTGCGAGCACTTCATAATTCCTAACTTGCTCTGGATTCCCTTCACAACCCTTAGGTTTGCTTTCGTCTTTCAGCGTTCCTAACATATTATATATATATATATATATATATATATATATATATATATATATATATATATATATATATATATATATATATATATATATATATATATATATATATATATATATGTGTGTGTGTGTATATATATATATATATATATATATATATATATATATATATATATATATATAAATATATATATCTATATGTATATATATATATATATATATGTATATATTGATAAATATGTAAATATATAATTGTATATTTCTGTTATGTCTGTGGATATTTATCTATAGACACATCTATCTAACTATATATGTATGAACGTCACAGCTGTAGAAGACAACATACATTTGCTATGCTCAATAGCTGCGTACACCCGCACAGGCCCACTTGCATCTACTTATTCGGAGTTACATATGTTTACAGGCACGTCTTCAGGATTACACGTGCCTTATTCCTTATGACAGTACCACTTTGATGGAATCCGGTTAATGGACCCATGTGAACGCGGTCACCTTTACATTCATTACACAATTAATATGTGCTATAGTTGTACTTAAACCGGGAATGCCTTTACGTTGGGCGGATGTTGTAACCACTACACTACTGGTGTTCTGGCTCATTTATATGTATACCCATTCTTCATAGCTACTCTGACATATGCCTCACCGCTTCCCTTACACAGCAGGCGTCCATTCTCCTTCTGGGAAAACCACAGTACTACAATTAGGACATTCCCTGTTTCCTACTGCTCTGAACCCATTCTGCCAGTCTACTCACTCCAAGGATATTCATAACTCCTACGCTTATAGTCCTCGCACATACACGTGTTTAATTGTCAGGGTGTTCAAGTGCTGGTCCGGGTTTAGGCTCAGCCAATTGGTGACTAGCACTGCCCTGGCACTGTTCAAACATCAGACGTAGCACATGGACAGAGTTAGTCCACAGTTTAACATTCTACCTGTGTTTACAGACTCAGGTGTTTGGGCACCTCTGACCACATTATTGGGTTGGCGCTACATAATTTAGGGTGGGGAGTGGTTCCACTACATAATGCAGGTTGGTGGGGTGGTTTCCCTTCCCATTTGACTATTTCATTCATTTATACATACAATGAATATTATTCTGGACATCTGTTATGAATTCACTACAGGTATGCAATAGTCCTGTCAACAGATGGGACAGCTGGTTGGTGTACTTCTGTGTACGGCCCTCTCTGATACTCGGGGACTCATGTCTACAGTGACAGGTACAAGGCTAATACAACTCAGGGACAACCACGGACCTTCTGCCATATCAGTACTATTAACGTGGAACTATTTTCTGCAGTTAAATGCATCTATTACTCTTCATTGTTGTAAGTAGTCATTCTCATTAAACACCTTTCCCCCAAAGGTCACTGGCTTTGTGAATTTTTAAGGGTCTGGCCAGTTATTGTGCGAATGCTCTGACCATTGGTATCGTTGACATTGTCATATGTACAGGTTGTGCTGTATTTTGGTGACTAGGGTTGGCACCTTTTCAAATGGCGAAGATGGGACATTTTCGGAACACACATCAGATTTTACAAGCTGACACATACCTACGGTCAGTACAACAGATAGAACTTTACTTATTTGCCTATATAAAAGCCTATGGTTGTAGCGGTTTAGTTACTTATTCTGTTTCTTGTAACATTTAGGTATTGTAGATACTGCAATAATTATTTTCTGCTACTATTACATAACATATGGGACATAATTATGTCCTACAATCCCAGGACATTTGCCATTTGAAATGTCTTTTGTCAGGACACAACTGTCCAACGATGGACTGTCCCTCGCAAAGCGGGACAGATGATAACCCTACTGCGGACACCAGATTGTTTGGGCCAACACATAGCCACAGTCAGTGCAGGTTTAGAACATTCATTTGTTTCCCAGCTGTGAACCTTATACCTTTGGCACTTTTGTTATTTGCCTGTTTCTTTTATGAATTACATGTTTATTCTATCCTGACGTGACCGCTTTAGGCAACTGTTACATGCAGTATGGTGCATAGTTATTTCCTATGGTCACAAGACATTTGGCATTGTACCATTGTTGGTCAGGTCACACCTACACACACATTAATTGTCCCTCACACAGTGGATCAGGGGTATCCTGTTTACATCAGTGCCTTCATCACCCTTATACCATGTGCCACTATGCGAATGTGTGCAATATATTCGCTCGCTTATTTGTGTTGGGACACGTGCGTCATGGGCAGGTGTTTGATCCTGGGTAGTAGATTATGCATGCACATTACAACTTGTCCCAGATATCTACAGGACTGGACTTCGTGTCTTCCATTCTAATGTTTACACAGGTTACTTAACCCATGAGGGATATCCCAAAAATTGAACAAGACCAAAACAAGACAAATACCGACCAATCTTCTGGCGTTATGAAAATGTGCTGGGGGTTTTACATGCAAGGGATACATTGTGTGCAATCCTGCAACTGCCTAGGGTGACACTACCTACTACATATGCCTAGTGGTCACTATGTGTAGATGTGGCTGCACCAAACCAGTAGGCCAAGTATGGCTGGATTTGGTGGATGTTCAGGTAAGGGAGCGGGTTGTGTGATATGGAGGGGATGCTGGGTAGTCCATTATGCATCCAGGTGTGTTGCATTTGTTATGGCCAGTTCCATCAGGACCAATATGTGGGTATGTGTTGGTGACATGTCTACACATTTGTATTGCACATTTCAATATTCATATGTTTGTGGGATTGTGTTCTACAGTATGGCCCATCTGGTTGTATTGCAGCTGTTTATACATGTTTGTGTGTTTCTTTCAGCTTCACCCGCTGCTCCCTCATACACCTCCGGTTCACCTATTCTGCATACGACACAGTATCGCCTTGGAGGATTGTACCATTACCCATCCCCCCCCACACACATATTCCTCACACCCCATACATCACTGCTTTGGTTGTTGGCCCATGACATGGCCAGAGTAACACATTGAATACCCTACATATGTCAGGTACCTGTATGGTTGTGTGGATTACCCTGCCATGTTTGCTTTCCACATGCTATACCTCACGCACATAGGTACACGCCCATAATTAACTTTCATTACATGGTTGGTATACCCGGGTACTACCCATTCAACTGTGACACATCCTGACAAGTTCAGCTTGTACCGCTGATTTGCGGATTTTGGCAGACTGTTCTAATCATTGGTAGGATGCCACCTTTTCCTATGTCCAGGATGGGATATATTCCATACACATATCCGACTGTACTGGACAGCATGTACCCACAGTCGATGGTACGGATAATACTGTTCCTTTCAGCCTACATGTTTCCTTATTGTTGTAGCTGTTTATATGCTCCTTCTGTTTCGTTTACATGCTTATTCTATTTCCTGTCACATTTCGTATGTGAAATATGAACATACATTTTGTATGTGACTATTACATGCCTTGTGGGATATGATTCGGACATACAGTCGCTAGATATGTACATTTATCATGTATTTTGTTATGGACACATCTGCCCATCTGTGTACCCTCCCTCACATTATGGGTCAGCTGATGACCCTAACCATTGGGCTGGACGTACCTACTGGCGGCTCGCTAACATATGATGCATTTCACTTCCACTTGGTATAGCTATCTACACTGCGTTGGACTATGGGCACACGGTTTTCCATGTCAATTGTTCGCGGGATAGGGACCCGTTATTCTCTACCGTGCATTTGTGTTTGCTTCTTCATTTTGTGTTCGCAGGAACTTTCTTGCATTCTTTGCATACGTTTCAATATCCACAGACACTGACAGATGTGATTACTATCTTGCAACTTGTTATATGCAAGCATTTTGGGTTGCACATCAACAGCTGGCATTTCCACGCCTCCATGCGGCACTTCGACATGCCCTATGCACTCGCGCTCCTTTCCTGTGCATGTAGCTGTGGTGGCGGTGCGCCTTCATTAATATGCATTTGGCGCTACTGCGCCATCTTCACACCGCACTGTCAGCGCAAGCCTACCGCCGGCCTTGCGTCGAGCTTCATGAATCCCGGGGCTGGTCTTATTTTTGGGGAAATACGGCAGTTCCAATGTTTTTTGGGTAAGGTAATAAATACTACTCATGTATGATATGCAAAGGAATAGTAATGTTTACAAGTCAGATTTCATCCAGTAGACTCATACTGCGCAGAAGTGGGAATTACAAGAATTGCATGACAAGGCTTTTGGAGTAATTAAAGAGGCAATGTAACAGTGTTGATGTGAGATATGTACATGATTTGTACTATTGACAAGACAGATTTGTATGCAGTGCACTACTGTAGTGTATGTTAACCATTATGGCTTACACACACACACACACACACACACACACACACACACACACACACACACACACACACACACACACACACACACACACACACAGAGGATATACTGTATGGAAACATCATAGTGATACACTTTACTACCCAGACACATTGATATTCAGCTACTTAGACGTAGTACTGGTAATGCAGCCTGCTGTTATAGAAAGCTTTCTGTGCTGAGAAAATGACATAGCTATGGGGCAACACACATATGTGGAAAGACATGCATCAGTGGCCACAAAAAGGTGCTCGCAACAGGTATGGCAGTGGAAGGTTTGCAAATTACATTAAACAGTATGCAAAGGAAGCCATGCAAAAGTAGGTAATACAGGCTGTGTCTTCTATATAGAAGTGTTCCTCGTCAACAGCACTTGGCAGGAGCACTGTAGTCATGGCTGAATACAACATAGGCCTTGAAAGAGCTCAGCTGAAATAATACAATAGACAACTGGACATACATTAGTATCAGGCAACCACATTATCTCCTTGTGTAGAACTAATAATCCCAAGTATGTGCTTGTATCAGAACACTTACTGTCTTGTATGACATATTGGTCACCATATTCAACAAGTGCACACCACATGATTACCAGATTAAAATACTTTTCTAACTTAATTTTTAATGTTAAACACTAGCGACATAAGTAATAAGAAATATGTATAGATATTGGAATGCATCCCATAACAGGATATAGTGTTTTTCTATTAGAATGTGGGTAAGGTGATTATTAGAACTTGCTTTAAAGCTGAACGCATTTTGTGTGAATGCTAAGGATGATGGAGCCTCACATGTACTTAGTCAAGGAGATGGAAATGAGGAAAATTTTTTTTTTCAAATTATAGATAAAGGAAACTGTTTTACCTTTCTTGGGAAGACCACATGGATGTGTAAAGTAGTTTTATTTTCATTTTTAAATGTGATGATTAAAGAGGAAAGCAACTTAAGCCAGTCAGGCATTATTATCTTAAAACTCATTTGATGGAAGGCTATAATAGACCCATGTATTCGTCAATACATGAATGGCATTTACTATGAAACAGGCTTAATCCGGTTGGTTAACCTAATGAGTGGATTGCTCTATATGTTGGAGTAAAGCAGGTATATGATACTGACATTTAGGCAGAGTAAACAGGACATTTGCAAGATTGTCTGTGTAACTTAATTTGGAAATGATTAAATATGACAGAGATATTTAGTAATATTCCTGTGATGGTTTCATGGAGACTGGAGTGTGACTTGGAAATTCAGTGTAAGTTACTTGTGTTGAGAAGGAAAATATTTATCAATGGATAAGAAATTCTATACTTTGAGGAAAAAAGAAGGAGGTCAGAATAGAGAAACTTTATTGAAAGCTGAGATATAAAGAAAGGAGTGTTATACAGAGATTATTTGGGTTTTCAGCATTATATTGTTTACAGAAAATAATTGCTGTTTTGCCAGTATGCTGACTGAAACTCTTACATGAAGAGAGAGGCAGTGCATTTATAACTGTTATTCAGCATTGTGAGAGATAATAGAAAGATACAGTTACAAGGATGGTTGTAGAACAGAAATTTGACTCAGTTAAATGTGGTGCACTAAACAGAATATGGTCAGTCTTAAAAACAGTGTGTGAACTTGATTAAGGATTCAGTTTAGATAAGATACACATTCATTATTTGTTGCATATACATTTAATAGTTGCAATTAAAGACAATTTTGGATGTCATTTGGTAAAAAAGTGTGCTTTTAAGTTTAATATTATGAATGAGGATCCGTTTATGATTGAATGTTAAGTATCATATGAAGGCTGTACTAATTATAATTGCACTGTGGTATAAGGGATTTTAGTGTGCGGCAAAATTATAAACTATAACATCTAAGACTAAAAGATGATTACTTATAAAAAATCATGTTCTGTTTTTTTTTTTCCTTTTTTGAATTGTATAATAGCTCCTACTATGACATGACATGTTGTATATAAATCTTGCTTAAAGTAATTTGCTGATGCTTCTATATACATTGCGACATACAATGAGTAAACAGCCACAATGTATTTTCCAACTTGCTCTTCCTTTCTTTTTTGGTCCATTTATTGATAAAAAGCTTTGCAAACTTTTTATTAAAACATGGTCCCAAATATTTTGGCTTTTCCAGCTAGGGCATTACCATAGAGTAATGTAAGCTTTGTCCATTGTCCATAGGCTTTAATGGGTGCACCTTTATGCATGTGCTGTGTGCACCCATTAAACTCTATGGACACAAAAAATGCTGTGCCTATACAAACTTCACTGAGGTTAAAGTTCCTTATTTTTTCTCAGTGACATCACTGAAACCAAACTTCAAATTTTAAAACTAATTATGCTTATGAGTGGGATAACCAAAACTTTTCCTGATAGAAGAAAGTGCTGTTTGGGAGTTTATGTACTGCATGTTATAGTGCTAAGCTAAATTTAAAAACATTGGCAAATCACATTAAATGTTAGTAGAAGGAGCTATAAAGAATGTTTTTAAAGTGTTTGAGTGTCATCTCAATACTTCAGAGATTCGTAATATATACTGAGACTTGTAATTTCTGATTATAAGGAAAAGCCTATTCCATAACCTACAAAAGTGCTGTGTCAGGGATCTTCTTATTTTTCTGTTCTTGATATCTAAGTTTAATACTACGTTCCCCACTATAGCAATTCCTCATGCAGCAATATGTTCCTGAGGTATTCTTTCAAAACTGGAAATCACCAGACCAGATATCACCTTACAAATAAGACAGAGGCCTCCTTTCAGTAAACTATAAAAAGAGAATATTAATAACATTTCCAAAATCCTTTTACAACAGTGGATGCTTTATAACAATTACAAAGTGTCTAGTGAAGAACTATTATATCTTTTTTGTACAAGATAACATTCATGTTTATTTGTAATTTCTAAAAAAACACATATAAAGTGAACTAAAGCAACAGAAAGCTTAGTAAAACAAAACTTTAATACAGCAAAAATGTGAACACTTTTACAGTAATGTTACTACTGCTTCCTCAGACATTAACCACACACACAACTAACCTTAATAAATAATTAAAAAAAATCACATGACCAGTGAATAAACTGCTCAATTGCCATGGTAACCAAGCATCTTTACAAGTCCTTAAAGGCATATATCAAAAATGTCACAAGAGATTACCTGAACTTATGTATATAATTCCCTGCTTTTTAATACATGTTTCAACAGAAGTTTCTCAATCAGTCCTTTGCCTGTGTCTGCTATGAGTCTAATTATCCATCTGGTTTCTGTAATGCCCGTTAAATTCTCTATATCCCCACCACATTCACTCAACATAACTTGTTCTATTGCCATAAATCTAAAAGCATGTGTGGGGTTAAACATTGATGCATGCTTGGATAAAGCATTAGTGATACTCCTTGTTCTAATGTCATAGAGATGTTCTCTAATCTTATCCTTAAATCTACAGTTGGTCTTCCAAACATAGAATGCAGAGCACATGTTGCATGCAGCTAAATACACTATGTTCTCCGAGTTACAATCTGCTCTCGCTTTGAAACTAAATATCTTACCAGTTTCTGGATGTCTAAAAAATCCAGCAGAATCTATACAGGAGCAAAATTTATACTTGCCACAGAAAACAGTTGGCTTTACATCATTCCTCCATGTACCCCCCACCTCTATCCCTAGGGTAGCATAACAGCCTTTTCAAAGACTTTTTGTTCTTAAATAAAAAAGTTGGTCAATCACCGACTATTTGTTTTATATTGGACTCGCTCATCAAAACAGGCCAGTACTTCTTATAGACATCAATCACTTGATTAATGTAATTTGTATAATAAGTCAATACTCCAACTCTCTCCTTCATCAGTCTTCTATGAGTTCTATGGTGAAGTCCACTGTCTGAAAAATAAGGTCTCGCTAGTGTAGTTCTAATATTAGAAATTTCATTGAGGGTATCATTCACCAACTAATCATTATACCCTCTCTGCATAAACATAGTCTTTAGGGACCTCCTCATAAAAATTAGCATCCTCTGCATTTAACCTGGATGCTCTCATACCTTGAACCCTCACCATATTTCTAAAAATGTGGGTGGGATGCATACTCCTCCTATGTAACAATGCATTTCTGTGACATTGTTTCCTATAAATCTGCATGCGTAATCCAGTACCTGACTTGCTATAGACTTTAACATCCAGAAAATCTATTTCTTGCAATGATTTATTCATACTAAACCTAAGAAAGGCTGTGCTGGTATTTATATTTTATACAAACTATTTAGATCTTCAGGGGTGCCATCCCATAGGACAAAGAGATCATCAACAAAACATCTGTAAAAAGATACCTGTTGTCAAATGGTGAGCTCATCAACATCTCTTCCTCCCAAGTAGCCATAACCAAACTGGCATAACTACTGGCAGCAGATGTCCCCATGGCTACCCCATCCTTCTTCATATATATATATATATATATATATATATATATATATATATATATATATATATATATATATACATACATGTGTCATGTTCAAACAAAATCATATTGTTTTCAAGCACTATTTCCATCAATAAGCAGAGCAGATCTACAAGCTTCTGTTCATATCCACTGCTCCTGCCTAAATATCTCTTAAGCATATCCAAACCCTGATCATTGGGTATGACCGTGAACAATGACTTAACATCTAAAGTCACTACCCATAAATCCTTATCTGGAGTCTCTCTTAGTGTTGTAGACTAATATAAATAGGTTAGAAACTGTTTGGAGTCTTTCAACACATGTTGATTCTTGTCCAGTGCAGGTATTAAGCTCTTTTCTAAAAATATGGAGAGTGGTTCTGTGCACCAATTACGGCCAGATGCTATTAGTCTGAGAGGTGGATGGTAAGCATATTTGTGTACTTTCAGCAGTCCCTGTATGACTGGTAACAGTGGATTGTCTACAACAAACTAATTTTATAAATCTAAATAGATATCCTTCCCCAGTTAACAATCATATAAAGTGTTCTGTATCCTAACCAACATCTTCCTAACTTCCAAAGAATCAATCTTCCTTTATATATCACTATCATATTTTTCATGGAACTATAATAAAATTCATGGTCCATCACCACTATCAAACCCTACTTTATCAGCAGGTCTTATACCAACTGACTGTCTTGTAACTTATTGAGTGCTTCATGTCCCATTTACTTAAATTTATAACTCTCCTGTATTAATTCTTATTTAAATGTTTATTACTGACACTATTGTTCGTACTCTTATTGTGACATACACTTCTATTGCAACTCATTTTGCTGTCATCTCCATGTACAATATCATGAAACTCATTCTCACACAAGCTAATAAAAGTTTCTAAAACAGGATGACTGGCAGGCAAAAAACATACTTGGTTTTCTAAAAGGTAAAACATTAATTTGTCCATTATTTAAGCATGACATTCTTAGTAAACATTCTTAGATCTAAAACTAGACCTCAGATGATCTTGCAGATATAAAATTAAGGACATTTAAGTACTCCCCTGCTAACTGTATATACCAACTCTAAGATTGCACAACAGTGTAGAAAGGGCAAATTCTATCCTTCATTATTTTGAGTTTTTAGTATTTTGGTATTCAGTATTTTGTTTGTTCAGTCTTCTGATGTAGTCCTATAATATATATGAGTATATATGCATGTCTGTGTGTATGTCTCTTTCTCTCTCTCTCTCTATATATATATATATATATATATATATATATATATATATATATATATATATATATATATATATATATATATATATATATATATATAGGTTCATAGGTTCATAGGAGGTTACTAAGCTTTTTGACCCGAGGGTTGTAGCCTATTACACCCATTATATTTCCAGAGAAAAAGTATAGTGAATGCCAAAGATTATTATTAGTAATGACTGCCCATGTCCAAGAGGGATGTGGGAACTATTCAAGGGAAGAGTTTGCAGTTTTCCATCCATCCATCCATTCATCCAGGCTCCTTTTGAACAGAGTCATAGAGGTGCTTTGCTTAACATGAATTGGTAGCCTATTCCGGAGATGTGGTATCCTCTGTGAGATGAATTTGTCTCTCTAGCATGTCCTATTTAAATCACAGGCCAGATTTAAGTCACTGGAGTGGGTAATTATGGTCCCATTTGCCTTAGAGATTTGCAGAAATGTCATCAGGTTTGTGTCAGAGATTGATCTGTAATCCAGGCACAAGTCTTTCCTAAGCAGCCTATTGCTACTGAGTACAGTGACAAAGACTTCAGTCTGTCTGTGTAAGGCATGTGCTGAAGACCCTGGATCTTCTTAGCTAAAAATCTCTGGGGTCTCTCTAGTTGCTGCAGGTGCCTGGTGTGGTACATACCATAGGGGCCATCATACTCAATTATGAGCCTGATAAGGGTTGAGTATAGGGGGGTTATAACCTCTTTTGCTCTTGAGGCTATGCCTTTGCTAATCAAATGTGCAATGTAGAATGTCTTTCTTACTACAGTGGACACATGGTGGTCACAGTTTAGGTCACAGTCTACTTGTGTGCCAAAATCCCTCACTGCAGAGTTCATACTTAAGGTATTGTTGTTTATTTGATAGTTAGTAGGGACATTGTTTTTACTAAAGGGGATGATGCTGCATTTTTTGCATTTAGTTTGAGTCCATGGCTTTGGCACCAGTAGTTGGTCAGTGTAAGCCCCTCTTGGAGTACACTGCCATCATTTGGGGTTTCAATGATTACGCCAAGTTTACAGTAGTCAGCAAAAACTGGTCAGCCACAGCCCCTTTGTTTTGACCTGAACTTCAAAGAAGAAAATACCTAACAAAAGGAGGCCCAGTACTGACCTTTGTGGAACCCCACTGGTGACAGGTCTGCTGGTTGAGGTGGAGTTACCCAGTTGGATAGCATGTGTACTATTAGTGAGCCAGATTGTGATCCACCTAACAACAAAAGGGTTGACGTTTAGGTGGGTGAGTTCTTCAATAATGTCTGAATGGGGGATTGTGTCAAAGGTCTTCGCCAAGTCCAGATATGCTCTATGCACAGATGTGCCCTCATCTATGGCCCTGGTCACATTTTTGAAGATGTCTACTAAGTTTAACAGGCTTGAGCAACCATTTACAAAGCTAAACTTTAGTGGATCAAGGGTTCGGAGGTCACCTATATCTTTATTTATGAGGTTTGTGAAGATACGTTCCAAGGCCTTGCAGATAAAGCTAGTCAGGCTTATGGGTCTATAATTCCCTAGATCTGTTGCTAAACTGCCCTTGTGGAGGGGGATAATGGTCAGGGTTTTCCATTCAGCTGGGACAAATCCTTTATTCAGGCTATGGTTAAATACAGTGCCTAACGGGGTTGCTAATTCCTGTTTTAGTTTGTTTAGAATGCAGCCTGGGTTGCCATCAGGACCCAGAGAGGCTGTGTTGTTTGCCTTAGACAGAGATTTTATGCCCTGTTCTTTACATGTATAGGGCAGAGGAGCTGTTGAAGGTATAGTTTCTGATATGTTTAGAGGTGATAAAGGGGAGAATTTTTTTCCAAACCTGTCTGATAGTAGGTTAGTAGGTTAACAATTTCTGCAGGATCAGTGTGTGTGATATCATTTGTCACTAGTTCAGCACGTGTCTGGGTCCTACCTTTTAGGCAACAGATGTAGTTGAAGAAAGCTCCTACCTCTATATATGTGTATACACACACACACACACACACACACACACACACACACACACACACACACACACACACACACACACACACACACATATATATATATATATATATATATATATATATATATAATTATTCATATACACACACACACACACACACACACACACACACACACACACACACACACACACACACACACACACACACATATATATATATATATATATATATATATATATATATATATATATATATATATATATATATATATATATATATATATATATATATGCATTTCTTTTCTTTTGTTTACCAGGAAAGTCTGACTGTGCACTAGGCTCATTTTCAGATGAGGCTTGGGGAGAAAGGCTCCACTGTACAAACAGCAGTAACAGACACAGTGACACTACCTTTTGAACAGAAATAATTTACATCAGTCTTTATAGCATTTTTCAAAAGAAGGAGGACTGAATTTCAAATCTGGTAAAGTATACAGTTATATTGTTAATGCTTTCAAGACACAAGCAATACGTATTACAAGACGTATAGTGATGAGAGAGCTAGAGTTGAGAAATAGAAGATGGTGAAGCTGTGGCTGAAGGAATATAATGAAAGTGGGGAAGATTGTGATTTACAGTACAGGTAAAAGAGGATATGGAGGGAGATGAGCAGTGATATGGCTGAAGAAGAATTATGTGATAATCTGGTGCAGCACATTTGCAGAGGCAGTAGTTGTGTAAGTGGGACTTTAGGATACATTCCTGTATTACTGTTAAGGGTATGAAGTTCCAGATTTATGTCACTTTATGGTAGTAGAGGGAACACCCTACTGAGTTATTAGGTTTTGATATGTGTATTAGGTCTTTGTCAGAAGAGCAAAAGCTTTTGGGTGGGTTGTATAGTTGTACAAGGTTGGTTGGAGATGTACAGTCATTTGTTTTGATAATTAGATTGTAGATAATTGGGAGTTTTGGAATATATAAGTTGGAAAAGTAGTTCAAGCCACTGGAGGTGGCTGATGGCCAAACAATGATGCCATCTGTGGGAAGGTTGGGTGCAGATTTTATGATCTTGCTGTAGTATTGCCCGTGCTTAGTTGAGTTAGTTGGATGTTTGTCAGCACTGTTGCTGAGGAGATGAGAGGAGACTGGGTAGTATGAGGTTAGTGGTGACATGACATCTTGCAGTGTTAGGTAAAGTTTTTCTCTACAAAAGAGGCTAAATTATTGGTGTGTTTTTTTACCATATGTTGAATGTGGAAGTCTTCATCTATGTATACTCCTAGCAGTTTGACTTGTGTGACAAGTTCTATTTTTATATTGTTGAAGAGGTAATATTGAAGGATGCTTTCTTTACTGCATTGTGCTTGGGAGTAAAAAGAATTGTGGTGTCCCCACTCTGGGCCAGTAATCAAGCAGCCTGAATCCTCACCACTGACAGTGGAGAGGGACATTCACTTGGAACAAAAATACATACACACAATATTTCCAGAGCTGCATCAATTCAATCACAATTTCCTTTAAAAGCCCACAGGGAAGACACTCAGCCAGGGGTTTGTGTTTTTCTCTCTGTCCCTCCCAGGGTCCCATTAAGGCTCTCCATTGGCACAGCTGTGGATTTAAGTCCTCAACAGAGTATCCAAGCCAAGTCTTCCACCACTCTCTCTCTGTGAAACACGTGTTTGTGCCCCTTTTCCAAGTAAGTGATACAAACACACACACACACACACACACACACACACACACACACACACACACACACACACACACACACACACACACACACACACACACACACACACACACACACACACTTTGAGATAAGATTTATACACACACACACACACACACACACACACACACACACACACACACACACACACACCTGTAAAAGGCTGACACAGCATTACTAGCTCTACCCCCTTCTGACAACACTATAAGGTAGATACTGCCACCAGACACTCCTAAGCCAGCTACTCTAAGGATCTTACAAGGGTACTCAATTATACTGAGTGAAATTAATTTTAATACGAATGGTACTTTGAGGAATGCAGTAAGGCTTTCAGGAGAGGCCACAGAGTCAGCAAACAGAGATGAGTACTCTCAAAGGATAAAATATTCTCTAAAGGACCAGTTACAATGAAACATTTTAAATAAATTTAATAATAAATAATAAAAGAACATGAAAATATTAAATATCTATTTACAATAAACACTGGAGTTTCAACTACAGGAAATATTAAAATAACACAAATGAATAGATTCACACAGATACAGAAAAACAGTACTTGAGTAATCTCACTATATTTTCTTGACTAATATAAAGAGTTACTATTCCCTGGTTACTTACTAGAACAAGACAAGATGAAGTTGCTAAGACATCCTTCGAAGTCAGGTTCGAAAAAACAGACTACCTTGAGATTTCAGTCTCACCTAGTATTAAACATTATTTTTGTGATGGATTCCTGGTCATCTGACTCCTGGGTCCCATTCAACCTCCGCCCCCCATTGCTAGAAACTGCCAGGATTTAGCACCTATATGGCAATAATGCACACACATACAGCCTTGCTAAGATCTTTTTAAGCACCTGGAAGTTATAAAACCATAAAACACCTCCAATCTTCCTGAAGGCGCTAATAAAACATAGTTCTTACAGACATTGCATTCTGGCTTCATTCAAAACTGTGAGATAACATCTTTATGCCCTAGCCCCAGTAATTTAATTTCTTACTGTTTCTCAAAGTTAGCTGTAGCTGAGCTTAACCTCTTCTCTTCCAGTGGGTCATGTTAAAACATATACATTTAAACAGTTACAATACATTACGATCTGATATACATGAATATTTCTTTTCTGTCTAGCAGAGCACACTGTTGATACATTTTTAACACAAGCAACTTTACAAATACATTTTTAAACACAAGAATCTGTACAAATCAGTTTGATATACAAATGGCATAGAATTCTTTACAAAATTCCAGCTATCTGTGTTGGCATATGTTACTCATCCACTGTCCTACATCTCCTGTAAACCTGGCAATGCCTCACATTGTCACAAGAATTAGTGTTGTTTTGTTAGAATTTAAGAATATCTGGGAGGTAGTAAGTTTTCTATAGAAGTGAAGGATTCCTGTGTCAGTTTTTGTAGGTAATCAAGGTTGTTTGCTGAGCAGATGATGGTAGAATCACTTGCATACTGTAGTAAGGTAGCAGTCTTACTGGCCAGATAAATGTCATTAACAAAGATTCTGAACAGGAGAAGTCGCAGTATAGGTCCTTGTGGGACCCCAAACAACAACAGGGAGAAAACATGAGAGGACAGTAAGTCATTTTACTGCTGGGATCTGTTAGAGAAGTAACTAGAAAACAGGATAGAGAGGAATTGTCAGGGCCTAGAGTGGAGAGTTTTTGTGAGAGTATAATGTGGGAGACTGTGTTAAAAATGTTGGACAGATCAAGAAAGAGAAGCAGATACAAGTTTACCATCTTTTCTCTTTGTGTTAATAGTATTAGTGCAGTTAATGAGGGTGGTGAAGGAATTGTGGTGTGGTGAAAACCATGCTGTGAAGAAGAGAGGAGTGGATTTTTGTAAGATATACTGTAGGAGATGGTCTGAATAAACTTCTCAGGAATTTTTGGTAGGTGAGGAGAATATGGTGATGGGTCAATACCTGGTGAGTCCGGTAGAATGACCACCTTTGTGTATGAGGGGTATAACATTTTCTCCATAGTAAAGGTGCATAAGATTCACTGATAGAGCAGTTTGTTAGAACTAAGGCAAGATAAACTATGGTCTCTGCTGTCATTTTTTAGGTATTTACCAGGTAGATTGTCTTGTGCTATAGGGAAGTGGATTTTAGTACAAGTAGCAGTTTTTTGAATATAGCAGTGGGAACTAGCCGGAGAGACAGAGCATGGGGAGTTATAGTTTGCAATATGTTTGTAGCATTGTTTTGTTTAGAAATGTTGAGTATGAAAGAAACAGATTTAATAAGATTAAAAGCTAAACTAATTAAAAGCATCAACTGCGTGAATAGACTTGTGTGTAGGTGAAGGCGGTGTTGAATGCCCAGAATTTAGAAACTGGTTTATGCAAAACCAGAATCATTTAGAGTTCTGATAATTTTTATTTTGGAGGTTTGTGGAATATATTTTTGTCTAATTTAGTATGGTAGCTTACTTTGTTTCTCTGAATTTCTGATTGTTTGGCTGAGTTTTGTTTGGGGTTCAATTTCTCTGGCAGTATCTCAAGATTGTGCAATGTTTAGTACTTCTGGATAGCCAGGGGGCAGGATTTGACTTAACTCAATTTTTTTTTTCTGTGTGGGACCAGTATGAATTTTTGGAGAGCGAGAGAGAAGATAAATTAGATAGTAGGGACATGTTCATACATATAAATACATACATATGTATATATTTGCACTTTATATCTATCGTATATCAGTATCTATATATGTGTGTATATGTGTGTGATTGGTTCTGTTGAAAGTGTAGTTCATCAACAGAATGAATGGCTTGAAATTTGCTTTTGTATTTCTTTTCCCAAATGAGTATGTGCAAATACAAATAAACAAAGTATGAGAGAGAAAGAGTGATGCATGTACACACACTTATACATACAGAAATATAAAGAAGACATACACATATACACGTTATATCTATTAGTGTGTGTGTGTGCATAATTGAGACTTTTGAAAGTGCAGTTCATCAACAGGGTGAATGACTCTGAAATTTGGTCAAGTATTCCCTTCATCAAATGTTGAAGATGTTAGAAGAAAAAGGAAAATCAAATGCTTGTTTGCAAGGTTAATTGATGTTTTGGGATATTTATGCTGAAACTTTTAGATATACTGCAATTTTAGGATTAAACACTGGAGTCTTTGTGCTAGTGTTGATCTGTTAGGGATGGAATAAGGCCAAAATAATGGTTAGATTTAGTATTTTGCACTTATGCTGCTGTGTCTGCTGTGTTTCTATATGTCTTGTGCAGTGCTAGTGTTACAGGAAGGGTTTTTCTAAGGTAGATATGATAAGGTTAAGGGCACAGGTAGGGTTAGGGTTAGCATGCATTATTAAGGTAAGGTGGTATGCTGGGAGAAGCATGAGGTTGAAGTGTGAGTACATTACAATCCCGTGATGTGTGGTAATATCTATACCATTCACAGTTCCAAGTACCTTACTGCTTCTATAAAAAGGCCATGTATTGTTTTTACTGTTTGAATTTTACACATGTTAGTGTACACACACACACACACACACACACACAGACACACACACACACATATATATATATATATATATATATATATATATATATATATATATATATATATATATATATATATATATATATATATATATATATATATATATAGGTTCACTACAAAAGACCGAAAACCCACAAGACCGACTCCCGTAATCCCTATACCAAATACCTGAAATACCAGAAGACTGACGGACCACAAGTGCGAAATTCAAAATCGCAAAGGATCAACACACATATAGTACACACATGCACACAGTGTCCCCCCAAACCCAAATAAATAATCGTACACTGTAGTTAAGCAGGGGGGCAAGCCCCCCTGCACCCATCATGTGGGGGGCTGTGCCCCCCATAACCCTCTACTTTAATATTCTAACTACAAGATTGCACAAACACACACACAAGGCAAACTCACACCCACACATTACAGTCCCTCACACACACACACCACAGTCACAACACACACTAACACACACTAAAGCCCCTCACAAGCACACTTATACACAGATACTTACCTGTCCTGAACCGCAACACCAGAAGGGCTAACTCAATATCCCTTAACATCGGGATTTTGAATTTCGTGCTTCTGGTCTTTCAGTAATGTGGGATATCGGGCTTCTGGTCTCGGCAATTTGGACGTTGGGATTCTGAGCATTCAGTATTTCGTAGGGGACCTATATATATATATATATATATATATATATATATATATATATATATATATATATATATATATATATATATATATATATATGGTCGCCTTCAAAATTTCGAATTCCCAAAACCTCGAATTTCATGTCATGTTGCCCATGCTAAACCACATTCTTTTAGCTTTTTGTGGAGTTCTCAGACAAGCTACTAATTAACGTCCATTCTTTCATTTTTAAATTGGTGTCTCATACTGTCGACATCACTGTGATCATTTTGCTTAGGTAAAGTATTTGAATGTTCGTTGTCAAATCAGTTTCATTATCTATACTTTAGTATTGTTTCAAACTGAACACTAAAGCATTTAAACAGACATTTAAGACAGAAAGGAGTGTGTGGCAGACTTAGATCAGCTTTCATTGGAATATATGTTCTACAGCTATACTGTCTGCAGTACACCTATGCAGTAAAATTCAGTTCTTGTTCCCAAGAAGTTAAAGTCCTTTTCTTTCCATGCTCCTTAAAACCCTTTTGTATTCTTTCAGGGTATTCTAGGACATTGTCTCCCTTTGATGATGCCTCTTGTAATAACTGTTTCAGCAGTCTGTACAAATGGGTCTTTTTTCATCTTGCAGAATGAAATTATTAGTTTTGTATTGAATACTTTTTTGTTTAATTGCATTATATACTTCATTGATATTTAAGTTTTTGGGCTGGATTCATGAATGCCAGCATGAGCATGCTATATGATATTTATTAAACTGCTCTGTACTTTGAGTCCACCTTCAAAACAAGGGTAAGTATCAGAATATTGTAATGAAGGCATAAGTAACTGAGATACATGTTAATTAAGGAATCCAATATGGTCGAGCTATTCAAGAATGTATAAAGTGAGCATGTGCACCCAGTGCTCCCTTTTGCCTTCATTTTCAATACCTTTTGGAATACAGATGTGAAGACACTTAGGAAAAAAATGTTGGGGGTTACTGTTGCTATTATTAACCAGCATTTGCAGAAAGCTTTAATACAAGTTGATGCCGCTGCCAGACCTCATCCTTGAAAGAGAAAAGTATTCATACCCTGTCTGACTTATCATGGATTGCATGATACAGAAATTGTAGAGAGATACAGGGTGGACAGGAATACCCTAGAGGTAATCTGCAATCTCTGCCACCCTCACCTGAGGCCCCCATGGAAATCACAGAGAACCCATCCCAGTGGACTCTAAGGTATGTGCAGTATTCAGTATACTAACTTTAGGTACTTCTCAGAGACCCACAGGGGATATATTAGGGATGTCACAGGCCTCAGACTCTAGAATATTATATCAAATTTTAAATGCAGTACTGCAACATGCAAGGTTTCATATCTGGTTTCCATGTACTGCAGAGGATACATCAATAACCATGCAATAATTCTATGTCATAGCACCCTTACCTGAGGTTCCGGGGGCCATACACTGTACATACATAGAAATAAAAGCCTCAGTCAGTGAACAGGGAAGGAAGTACTTCAACAGGAAAGGCTACCCCTCTATTAACTTTCATGTGGTCTGTAATATTCAAGTGATCATCTACCATGTATGCACAGGTAACCCTGGCAATATCCATGACTCATAATCAAGGCACTTTTGTGATCTGCATGTATGGTTTGCTAGGGGTGACTTTCCACAAAAGCATCTAGTGGGAAATGCAGGTTATGCACTGGAACTAGACTCATGACACCTAAGAGAAACCCATACAACCCCAATGAACAAGGATGCAATGGTGCCAATGCTCAGACTAGGAATATTATAATAGAGTGTGTATCTGGCTTGCTCAAATCAAGATTCCAGTGTCTAAACACATCAGATTGTGCCCTGCAGTATGACCCAGCCACCTCAATCAAAATACTCACAGTCCGTGTTAAGTTGCACAATGTAATTGTCAGGAAACAGCTACATCAAGGACAACAAGGGGTGAGACCACAGTTTTCAGGACCACAGGCAGGGCCAGCAGGTTCAGCAAATATAGAGGAGGAGTCTGAGTAAGAACTAGCAGCTGTGGATAATCCTGGAAGATGCAGGCATGTACAGTATGTCATGGCTCTGGCTAAGAAACAGAAGGCAGCATGTACACTTGCTACTTAAGTAAGAGCCTAGATGCTAAGCACATACAAACATCAAAATTGATGCCTTCAGAATTCCATGTCACTCTCAACCTGTCCTACCTCTAATGGCTCATAGGTGTACTAAATCTGTCTGAAATGTGAGCAGGGGATGTGAGAGCCACAACCTCAATGTCAAACTGACCCAATGCATCTCTAACCTTTATATCAAACATACATTCCTTCTCCAGTAGCTATTGATGATTACATTATGCAACAAGTACATCAACTTAGTTGTGTGTAGGTTCAATTCCCAGTAACAGAAATATGTTTTTATTACCAGATGATATGTATAAATCATTTACTCCATTAATAAATGACATTAAAAATTCAATTTTTGTAACTGGATTTATTAACTTGGAAAGCATATATCTGATATGCCATAGGCAAATAACTATTTTTTATTTATAATAGTACACCTTATTTATTTTATGACACATTAATCCCCTCACATCATATTTGGATGTAGTCATGTGTCATACTGATTTGTGTATTTAAAAACAAATGTTACATGGCATTGATGTTATTAGCTTTGTTTTGTCTTCCCTAACCCTATCTTTCAGTTTTTTTCTTTTTTATGCATTGCTGTTTCAAACAAAATGGCCACCAGCACAGGGAGCTAGAGCAACCACTGGAGTTTTGCCTACCATACCTCTACAGGTGGCTGTGGTGGTACCACCACAGGCAGCAAAGGCACACAGGACATCTGTGCCACAACCTGTCACTGGTGCCTCCACAACTACTGCTCCAGTTGCTTCAACTGCATCATGTAGCTCTGGTTCTAATGCTGGAGCTTTGGTACCCAACAGAGGTAGCAATTTAGGTAGTGTATTTGTCATTCATCAGGAGTTGACAGGGCTAGAGAGGTCAAGATGGAGATGGTCTTGGTGCCCGAATCAGCAGAGTAGAAAAGGTACTGCATTGAATTGCAAAATTGATGCCACATCTATGGATTTGCAACTAGAGACAGTGATGACAGTTCTGAGGGTGAGGAATAGATTTTCACAGTGCTGAAGTTGGTTGTGGATGTGCATCTGATGTTCACTTCCTATCCTTAATCATGGTGTCCCCCAACCTTTTGTGTCCATCACTATCCGTGTGTGTTTTATATGTCCTGTAAGTCTGCACCTGCTGCCTAATCAACCCAACCTACTTAATCATCTTATTCCTAGGCACATTCAATAACAGTGTGAAAAAAGGGGAAAAGTGGGCACCTGCACCACAAAAAAATGTTGCCCAGTACATACTTCTCCACTTCGCCTATGTGTCCTCTTGACAAACTTGATTTGGTCCAATTGGCTGTATAATATTATTCTCTTGTTACGCATCTCTGGTGTGGTGACTCTCCAAATGCATCAAATTCTCTTTGAAAATGTATGTTTATGTTTTGTAGAAATAGATAGCTATAATGATTTTCCATCATCATCATGAACATTCCTTTACTCTGCCCCCCAGTGCCCCCCTCTACTTCTATCCATTTTCACCACTGTTCTATTAACCCATTTTCACACTTTTAATCTGATCACAATATAGAATCACACACACCATACATGGTCAGAAATGGACCACACAAAAAGTATTCACTTTTTGTAGTCAGTATTTGCTTGGAACTTGGCATCACACACCAGTGCTGTGTGACAGTGAATGCTGTTTCACATTCTATGGCAATAAAAACTGGAGAGTTTTTGCCATCACCTGTACTAATCTGTTTATCTTTGCACAAATGTACTTAAACCCACTGTGCTATAGCAATAGAGAATAAAGGCACTAGTCTGAAACAGTTATTCTAACAGTTATTTGGCTGCTGGATGTAATGAAGCAAAAGCGCTTACATGGTGTGTTGTGATAATTCACATCTCTGTAGACTGCTGTTTTTGCAGTGTCAAGGGTCAGATTCCATAAATATGTCAAACTATTTCGTATTTTATATTGCTATTATGTGTGTAAGTTCAAACTTATTTACTTCTCTGAAATTATAACATTTCATGAACCAAGCAAGAAAAAAAATAGAGAACATCATTTTAACTCTGGAGCGTTAAAGCATTTGAGAACACATTACAGTCCCATAAGGGTGATTTATTCAGCAAACATTATCCTGAATGTGCACTAATCTTGTTTTTACTGCCCTACCCTGTTTACTCCCTATTGAAAAAACTTTCTTGGACAGAACACACCGAATTAATTACAAGGAAAAAAACTAAGACTAATGTTTCCTAAAGATGGTCAGACATGTCCTATAAACAGAGCTGTTTGTATGTCTCTTTCCCTCTCTCTATCTCTCTCTCTCTCTCTCTCTCTCTCTCTCTAAACCCCCTTCTGTCTCATCACATTTTACTCTTGTATATTTATTAGGTTGCTGAGTGTAACGTCCACCAAATTGGATTTTTTAATTGTCATTACTGTCATGTAGCCTAATGCCCGCATTATCCATTGCTTCAATATGTTGCCACTTTCCCTTCAATTGTATGACCATAACTTTGTGAAGTAGGAGTTCCTATGTGATAAGCTGAGGTAGTAGATGTATAGACTGATCTTTGTATACTGTCAATGGTTTTAAACTATAAATATACCAAAGTCTTATTAACTGTTTTTGCATGACTATTTGGTGTGTGACTGTTGCCTACATATTATTAAATACACCAGTATCCTGCTTTGGTCAAAATCTGCCTGCTCCTTATTGTGAACACTTTGTAGAGAACATGACAGAATAATGATGATGACAGACCTAAGAGTAACACACAGCAAAGATAACAAAAAATGACACATAGGCAGGACTGTTGTCTGTCTGTCACCCCTCTCCCTCTATTTTTTTCTCTATCCGCTTCTGTGATATCAGTCTGTGTGCATTTGCACTATGCCTGGCACTGAGCAGCAATACTAACTGATGGTAAATGGCACTTCACCTCTGATGAGTTTTTGCCTTACACCACATTACTACATTTATTTCCATGCAAATATGGTTAAGTCCTGTGTGCTATAGCAAAACAGACTATAAGTAGTAAATTAGGGTGCTAGATGTCACGTACACCCTAAAGAATGCTACTAAAACTGTGATGATGGTTGAGGCTGATTCTCCCTTTCTTCAGCCACTGTCAGTGTCCCCTAAAATGTGTCATTTTAAATTAATAATGTGTGAGTTCCTATGTGGCAAGCTGAGATAACCATCTAGTCTGTGCAGTTTTATTTTATAGCATTGAGTGTTTGATCCAGAAGTAAGTTATACAATTATGTAATGTTTTTCCATATTGCTCTTACGTGTGTAACCATGTGCTACCTATGTTATGAACCCACCACTATCCTCTTTATGTTCTCATGATGTTTTCAGTCTCTTACCCTTCTTGATCTAGATTGGAAACACTTTATTGTACACAGCAAATACCTCTAAAAAGTACAGATTTTCAAAGGATGTTCATATTTCTGCATCTTAATTTGTGGTGTGTTCATCACAAAATATGTGAATTTCTAGTAAACCATTGAGGACTGACGTCATTAAGTGATGGCATACATTTGATTTCTATACTTAATATAAATCAGAAAATGCATTGTCCTAGGAAATTTGTAAGTTTATAAGGGCAGTATTTAAAACTGTCCCTAGGTTTTGTCTTTTCTCACTCATTTTATTTTGCATTTGTAGATAGGGAGCTTGACAGAATAATTATGCTAGAACTCTATCAGCAATGCACCACAAAGATGTGCAGCAATGTCCCATAAACAAATCTGTTTGTATGCATCCCTGTCACCAAATATCTCCCTGACCCTATTCCCACCCCTTCTGTCCCATCAGTCCTTCTCCTCATCTTTTGCACAATGCCTGGCACTGTGCAGCACCTTTAAGTTATAAAAATCTTGTGAGTTTTTGCCTTCAGCCAGATTAGTCTGTTGTCCTTCAAGCTACTGCACTCAGCCTCACTGTGCTTATGTAAAGACAAGCTGACAGCACTATGAGGCAACGGTTATTGTTATTCCTTGAACAGGCTGCAGTGTTCAATGTACACTATATGTAATGCTGCAAATGTAAATAGTATTATGAAGCATGATGTCCCCAAGCGTCACTGTTTTGCAGTGTTTCCATAGTCTGGTTTCCACCAGCATTACCATGCTTGGTCTCTCATGTGTCTTATAATCATTCACAAAATGCTCATATCCTCCCAGAATTTGCTGCAGGACATTAAGTATAATCAAGTCATTATGTATTTACTAGCATAGTATAATAGGCACATGGGAGCAACATTGCTGCCATTCACATAAGGTGATAGGGTCGATATGGGTTCATTTCCATCCATGCTCTGAACTATACTAAGTATGATACGTCTGTTATACATTTATTGACTTCATCACTCAATCACATCATATAAACACATACATTTGCATAACAATAATTGCAATATGCCTCAAATACATGGACAGTCACCAGATATGAGGGCTGCATGACTATACACCTGTATCATTCATATAATGAGTAATGTATTGCAAGTATCATGACAAATGTATAAATCATGGCACATAAAACATTAGCATAACACTTAACTATTCTGGATTTCATCAGAATCGGACATTTTTTATGTCTGCACTCCTTATTTGCATGAAGGTTGACATGGAGCACCATAAACTACTCGTAATTATCATTATAAGTTCAAAACCTGAAAATATAATTATGCATGAACACCTTGTCATCAACTGCACAAATGTCAGTTTGTCAGCAGTGTGTTTCAAGTAGATATTTTGAAAAAAAAAAGTAATGTGAGTGGCTTGTATTACTGCTTTATGTGCTAATGGACTGATGTACTCAGTGTGATTTTCACTGTGACACTGACTAAACACTTCATTCTGTAACATTAGAGCTGCACCCCAACACTTACACTGGGAAATGATATGCAGCGGTGTGGAAACCTTTTACACACACTTGATTAGTGGTACCGACCACCACACTGTGTTATGTTTGACCCGTCTGTACTTATGCTGCACACTGTCAAAGCATAAGCAAATAGAATTGAAAATGGCACAAACAATGATTAATGCTTGCATGCTATCATCCTGAGCTGAATACTCATGAACGTTTGGCTGTCGATCCACTTTTTAAAAGTGTAATTCTCATCAAAACACTATACTATGAAACTGGTACATGTCCTTCACACTACCACGATGTACATGAATGATCTGAGCAGTATGCACTTACTTGTGATCAGCGCATTATTGTTACTTCTTTCTGTCAATACATGTCTTTCCATCCAGGCCTGTGATGCACACTATCTTCTCTGCAACACACTGATGTGGTAATCCTTACAAATGTGCATTATTACATATTAAAGGTGAGACTTCTCCTGTGGAACATGCAGTCAATACTGTGTTCTACAGAATGTGTAAATAAGTAGGCGTTCGAATACAGCATGGACAGAGCTTCTCGATTGTGAGTTTCGCACTCTCACATGTGTGTGTGTGTGTGTGTGTGTGTGTGTGTGTGTGTGTGTGTGTGTGTGTGTGTGTGTGTGTGTGTGTGTGTGTGTGTGTGTGTGTGTGTGTATGTGTGCATCTGAAATGCTAGCTAGGACTGCAATGACCCACGCGTCTGATGCATCCACTTCCACTTACAAGAAACATTTAACCTGGGAGAGTGCTGAACCATCAAATTTTTCCTCTTTTATCAACAACATGTTTCCTGCAGCACAGTGATGACATTAGCCTTTTGAAAAGTGACCTCTCTCACTGGAGAAGTCAGATGCCTCCTGTGGCACTTGCAGTTGATACTGCATTCTCTCAGTTGTATAACAATATAGGTAGGTTGTTTTAAGCCGCAAGAAGTGAATTTATGTGTGTGTGTGGCTCAAGTGTCAGGAAAGTATGGCTTCATCAACAGATACACTGTGTCCACTTCCACTCAGGAGAAACATTTAAACTGGGAGAGGACTCCATCACTTTATCTGACTTTTAACACAGACATCTGCTTTGCAACACACCGATGAGGTCATCCTTTCAAAAGTACACTCTCACTGCAGAAGTCCGACTTCTCCTGTGAAGCATGTGGTTGATAGTATATCTTTTAGATTGTGTAACTAGATAAGTAGGTGGCTTGAATACAGCATTGCATAAATACTATGAGTTTGTGTATGTGTCACTACTGTCAGGTTGAATTGGCTGCATCAGAATATCTGACGTACAGGCTTCCACTTACAAGGCATATTTACAGTGGGAGACTACTGTCCCATCAGTCTGTTGTATTTTTAACTAAGCAGCATTAAGTGTAACACAATGAAGTCATCCTTTCAAATGTGCACTTTCTCAGTAATGTAATCTGACTTTCATAGGTTCATAAGTTCATAGGTAGGTACTTGGCTATCGGCCCATGGGCCTACGTAAGCCTAGCCAGCAAGGTAACATAGCTTACACCACCCAAGAAAGTTATTTTCCTGTGCCACTGTCCAGCAGAGACATAGAAGTGATCCCCAGGGTGTATTTCCTATTTCCCATCCACTCATCAAGATTTTTCTTGAAGAGTGCTAATGAAGAACTTTGCTTGACATAGATGGGTAGCTTGTTCCAGAGTATAGGAAGTCTCTGGGACAGGAATCTATCCCTCCAGAGTGTCCTGTTTATTGTGGTGACAAGGTCTAGGTCCCTAGACCGTGTAGCTTGGAGGGATTGGGATTTCTTTAGGTGTAGCATGTCCAACAGCTCTGGGTTTGGTATAGCTTTATATGTTATGCAGACATCACCTCGGAGTAGGCGATATGCTATGGAGTAAAGCTGGAGTTTTTTGAGACTTTCTCTGACTAGCTTTCCAGACAACTGCATACAAAGTGCCATGATTGATCCACCAGCTGATACTGACTCCCTCCATAAGGGTGTCACTGTGATGGATACCTGATATCAATATCATGGCCTCAAGCTGCATGACACAAGGTGCATGAACATCCCCTTTGTATTAGACCATTCACCCACTGACTATCACATAGGTGGTAGTCCCCTACATACATGTCACATTGTATGTGATCGTAGTACACATGTATGTCACACCCAGTCCTTTGATAACCATATTGCCACTGTGGCATGGATATCCTTCTACGTGGCCACAATTATCTGTACTGGGTTTGTAACTGGAACATAGGCACCCATTGTACCTCTGAACTCCAGATGTATAAACACATTCAAGGGTACAACACCCCATTTAGGGTGTACCTTACAGAACAGCTGTGGCTTTACATACCACAACATTAACACGCCATGACGTTTATTGAGCTCCGATGGTTGACGTATGCAGCAGAACTATGGATACCATGTCTGTACACATTTGCATACTACATACTCAGGGGTGACCTCTGCTGAACAGACAGGGCCCATGTCCACAAGAATATTCATGGATATACTCCACATAAGCGACATAAGCAAAAGCCACTGTGAGCAACATGCTCATGGATATGTGCACACACGCAATGATGAGTGGGATGTGCTTGAGGGTTACATTCTCAAACCAGACACTCACCAAGCTTTGGAACATGATTCCTATGTACATCACACAGGGACACTCAGTAGCACTGTTCATGTGATACCTCACTTGGTGGATGGGAGACATGCATGTACGCCAGGGATCACTGCAGTGGCTGTACTGTGCAGAGGTGCAGGTAACACATGGCTCTGCTGTTCACAGACAGGACACTACCCTAGAGAGGTGCCGCTGGTGTAAACACTGTACTTGGGCTTACACATAGACTTGCCAGACTGCATAGTACCCCACTATGAACCTGTGAAGCTATTACATGTCCTTTGTGCATGGTTAATTTAGTAGCTCTTCCATTTAGATTATCTATCATGCTGTTACAGTGTCCCGTGACTACAAGCCATATGTATCCTGTTATTGTATATTGTACATGCCAATAGACAACACAAATCCTTCGAACCAAAAGGCAATGACAGCAACAACACCAACAAGCACACGACCAGAGATATCACCAGGAACCGGATAACTTGTAGAAAACTCAGCTTTAATGTAATTTATCTTCACAAATAAAATGTGCACAAAAGATGGTTTAAAATCACAATTCAGTCAAGCGCTTTCGCCCGGGCTCTCCCAGGCTTTATCAAGACAATGTTACACTCAATGTGCATTGAATTTATACATTTGCCACTTCAATAGCCAATTATGCAATTATTTAATTAGTGTAGTCTCCTTAATATCTAATTCTCTTTTGTTTAAAGATACATACTTAATGTTAGCAGCAGTTGCAAAAATAAAACATGGAAAATAAATAAGTGGCAGCAAAAACATTTTATAACAAACTTCATTGTTGTTTTCTGCCATCATTTCTTTTTTGAAATAGCATTTCATATCATTCTATTATACATTATATTACAAGGGTCCCATCATATCTAATTAAAAAAGACTATTTTTATAAAACTTATTAAAATCCTATTATATTAAAATATAATAAATAAATATTAAGTTATGTCCTATAAATATGAACATGAATATGAATATAGTTGTATCTTACATATAAAATCTATATATAAAAAATGTTTAACTTTGAAATTCTTAACATTCATAACTCTTAATGAATTTATAAATCACAGTATTGAGTTAATACATCTTATTTTTTAAAAAAAATTTTTATATACATTCATATCAGAACTATAATACATCAAATCTTACTTATAAATAATTTAAATCCACTTTATTTGGACTGTATTGGGCATTTCCAACACCTAAATCCTTTCACATTACATTTCATGGACATACCATAGTGGAAATGGCCAGTTTATGAAAAGTACATTCAACAAAACCTTAGCGTCTTTGTTGTATTTCCTAATCGTTTAAAATACTTTCTATAGTTTAGCCCTACGTAACTTAAGAGCACTGCTGATACTAATTGCATCATTAAGCCCTGGTGGTCTTGTGGCATTCAATTTTATTTGCCATAACAATTCTTTATATTCTAGGGATGCTTCCCAGTCCCCCCCTCTTACATTAATAGAAACCTGTTCAAGGACTAAAAATTTCAAGCTCATGTTATCACAATTCAAAGAGTGCTTGTAAAATGCATTAGATTCTTTCTTATTTTTAATTTCATACATATGTTCATACACTCTTCTTTTTAAAACCCTTTCTGTTTTTCCCACATAAAAACTCATGCAGTGTTGGCAGATTCCCAGGTAAACTACACCTTTTGAATTACAATTGAAGTGCCCTGATGGAAATAAATTCATGTTTCTGGATTTTAAATAAATGCCTTTATTGTCTAGAATATAACAACATTGGCTACAAGTCTTACATTTGTAAGTTCCCCTGATCTGATGATTCTCATTATTATTGGTTGGTACTTGTTTTTCCAGTAGTTCTTTGAGATTGCACTCCCTTCTTCTAACAAAGTGTGGTTTACTTGCGATGTTTTTCTTCAGATCTTCATTGATAGAAAGAACTGGCCAACATTTGGCTATAATGCCCTCAATATCTGCACTGTTTCTGTTGTATGTGTATAGAAAGGGTAGATTTTCTATTTTGTCCTTACTTATCTTGCTAGTATATTGTTGGGTAGTTGTAACACCTAGTAAAGGGGAAAACTGTGTAGATCTTTTTTGGGAAATTTCATTAAATATGACTTCAAACATATTTTTTGGGTATCCTTTTTCCATAAAAAGATTTCTTAAATATTCACATTCCTTCTGATATAACATATCAGTGCTACAAATTCTTGATGCTCTTATTAATTGTCCTCTTATAATCCCCCTTTTTTGAAAAAACGGATGGTTACTCTCATAATGCAACAGCATATTTGAGTATGTGTTTTTTCTAAAAATGCAAGATTCAAATTGATTGGATATGCTGTTTTTCCTTAACACTATGTCCAAATAATGCAATTCAAAAGGATTAATTTTATGTGTAAATTTTAAAAAACAAGTAGAACAATTGATATATTGCATAAATTCATCAAATTCATTAATGTTGCCCTTCCACAGAATACAGATATCGTCTAAGAATCTTTTGTAGTGCACAATGTGTTCTGCCCATTTTGTTGAAAAAATAAACTCCTTTTCCCAGAAATGCAATACCAAGTTTGAGTAGGCCGTAGCACAAGGTGTGCCCATTGCCACTCCTTTGTTCTGCTTAAATAGTTCCCCATTGAAAATAATGTAGTTATTCATCAAGATAATTTCCATAAATTCAACTATTAAGTTAATCACATTACTGCTAAAGCCTGATTTTTCAATAAGTATTCTACTAAACCATTCTATTCCTATTGTGTGTGGAATACTTGGGAATAAGTTTACAATGTCAATAGTAACCATATAATCAGTGATATCTCTGGTCGTGTGCTTGTTGGTGTACATGCCAATAGACGATAACTTTGATATGCATGATATGCCTGTTATGCTGTGTAGAATATCTGACATATCTACCTACAATACTGTACATTGCACATATTTTACATATTATCCCATAATGCGAAGCATACTTGCACAGCGGGACCACCTTAGACATGTCATTGTCGTTATATGCCCATACACATGCCTGCTGTGACAGTATATCAACATATACTATCCCCTGCTATGGCACGTACTTGTTGGACATACCCTACCACTGACAGCGGCTGGTATGGAATTGTTTTGTTTAAAGCCCTCATGTAGCATCCCTTGTGGTGTCTGTGATGTTTACCTTGTGGCCCACTGTAGGACATACAATTTCTACAAGCGTTACTATGCTCAGCAAGACATCACTACATAATACCTTTTCCCACTTTATGCATTGCGGACACTTTTAATTAATACAAAACAGGCTATACATACACTAACATAATTAATACAAAACAGGCTATACATACACTTACATACTGATTGTTCTACATATTATCATTCCAGACTTTCGTAACTATCTCTCTTACACTGTTTAAACAGTTCTATGGTATGAGCATACGGTTTGAATGTCTGGCAAGTCATCCTTATATACGTCGGTACCTGTAACATGTGGTTTCCTGCCGCCAATTGGTGTTCCTGAGTGAATTATTACTTGCACATCAGCTGTGCAGCTACTCCATTCACCAATTACAAGACAACAGTGGGGTATAATTGAATTCTCTACTTGGGCGTTGCCCATTTGCCCTACCTTCGGGGAGACGGCCTGTATTGTGATTTGTTGTGTGTAATTGCAACTATGTGTAGAGACATGGCTAGTTTGGATTCATGCCCCCCATGGATTGCGTGTGACGGCTAGAGTATGTGGTTCTACATGTGAGTGTACCTGTCATCCCAACCATCTGATAAGGGACTATTGCAAACAAAACCTGTAACATCGCCATTTGTTCCATTATACAATGGCTACGATTTCACATGGTGCCTTTAAAATGTGTCTCTCACAAGGTATGTTAACGCTTCTGCAGATGTAATTGACTGACTGGATGTTCGTGCTGTAATTACAGTCTGTATTGCTATAGTTTCATGTGTGGGGGATGTAGGTGGGTGTACGTAGCATATACAGGTATGTGGGGCTTGCATATCTACATATTCCACATATGTGTGTGGGCTCCTTCCCTAATTAAAGACCTATCAGTTACTAGACTTTTGTTACGGGCATATACATTGGTCCATTGTTAATTGGTTTCTATATAGTATGCAGGTGAGGTTGATACTTCCATACCTCCGGAATTACAGTGATATGTAAAGGGATGTTACTAAATGACAGCTGTCCCGTGTGTTTCTGTCCCAGATATTTGCACTCATTGCAGTTGTGTTGGTAACTGAACCTCTTTGGCATGGGTTGCCACCTTTTCAAATGGCCATTGTGGGACACTTGCGGGACACACATCGGTGTTTACAGGCTGGCACATACCCACGGTCAGTACACAGGATAGCACATACTTTTATCCTCAATACAAATTTTGGCTACTTATCATATTGCATGTAACATTTACGTTTCTTACATACAGGCATAACTATTTAATGCAACTATTACATACATATATGGGACATAATAATGTCCTACAATCTCGGACATTTGCCCTTTTTAATGTTTTATGTCAGGACACAACTGCCCAGGGAGGGGCTGTCCCTCCTAATGTGGGACAGGTGGTAACTGTATGCCTACAGGTAGCTATAACCACACCTACCATAATGATCTACCTCCGAGTTGGCACTAACAGACACATGATGCAGACACACACACACACACACACACACACACACACACACACACACACACACACACAAATTATGGTCACATGGACACACACACGGCACCCTCAACACACACATATGCAGACTACGGCAATCACAAACACAGTTGAACACAGTACCTACGTGGACCGCAGCACCTGTAGCGGTATCTAAATGTCCTTTCATATCGTGATAATATTACTCGTGGTTCTAGTGTTCCGGTACTGTGTTTTTTTGGTCTTTCAGCCTCGTGGTTATGCGTGTTGGTATGTGACACATTCCATAGTTGGTGGTATCCTACTTATTTGTACCTCCATGGTTGTGTACATGTCATTGACCTATCTATATATTTGCAGATATCTGTGAATCCGTAGATATCAACATATCTCTCTATCACCCTTTCTATCTGTATTATATATATATGTGTATATATATATATATATATATATATATATATATATATATATATATATATATATTTGACAGAGAGAGTGACAGCAGAATACACCTTTCATTGTGTACATGTCAGTGTATACTGTTTCCTGGACTCCACACGTTTGTGTTTGAACCTGTCACATTACACACCTGCCATAGGTACATCTTGGCTACCATAGTGTTAGGTGATTGTATACATGATTGCGTGTTCTACTCCTGGCAGTGGTCGTTTTACCCTTCAGAGCAGGCACTATTAGTACAGAGGTGAATAATGCTGGTTTCACCTGTTCTGGACATCATTGACCGTGATCTGCACGATATTCAGAGAAGCTTAGCCCTGTTTCGCGCATATCCGTATAGTCATATTTAAATGACGCTTACCAGCACTGGGCAATGCATATTCCCGCTAATATGTGCTAAACATGATCTGATGACCTGCATCTGACATGCATTATTCGTGCCTTCGGGATTACATTACATCCCTTGCAGGACGTGGGACCGGGAACATGCATGACGGTCACTGCGTTTACCACTTGGGCGTCTGGGATTTGTACACATGTTATGGTGTTTTGTATGTGGAGTATACTACGGCTGTTACTCCATACTGCAATCACATGGGTAACTAGGTTAGTTTACATATGGATGAGTCCAATTAATGGTATGTCCATCTGATGTTTACTGGATGTGCTCCAGCATTGGGTATGTATATCACAGTGAGCCACACACAATAATGTGCTACACCTTCAAATGACCGTAGGTGGAGCATGCTGGGGTGACGGATACCTGTCATGGGTACACCCCATGCCTTGACACGACATCCATGATTACATTATGTGGAGCCCCTCATTAACGCAGCAAGGAATCCGTGCAGAGTGTGTACATGTGATCCCGCAATTGCCTCTGCTCCACTGAGCGACAGTTGGTTACTTGATGTTGTGGTGACAGCAGACACTGTTTGCCTCATTTGGTGTATGGACTCTGACAATCGGGCGTGTACCTACTGATGTACCTAGGAACCTATACACACAGCACCAACATATGCTGATAGGTGCATGTACTGTTCAGGTGTTGACATTCCTTGTTCCAATAGCTGTTGTGTGTACAATGTTTGAGGGCTGCCTATGTAGGATTCACACAGTAGGCCACCTATACATTACAATTTACAGGTGGTCGTATGTGTGTGCCATCCATTTTACTGTGTGTGCAGGTGGAGAGGTGTGTCAGTCCGTAGGGGCCTACACTGTCAGAGTATGTGCTATATGTTCCCTTTTTGCCAAGGCATAGGCATATTGGGCATGTCTCCATCTGCCTACTGGGGCTGGCACAGGGTGTTCGTTGTCCGAATCCCTCTGTGCTTGTGATGGCCTTGGCAGCTGCGGTGGGCTATGAGGGCCTTCACCATTTTGTCCCTGCTGCAGCTGTTTCCGCAGGATCATATTTTGTAGCATGGCACATACTATGAAGATGTGGGCACATGTGCCTGGAGTGTACTGCAAGGCTCCACCAGATGTGTCCAAGCAATGGAACCATGATTTCAGCATCCTGAACACATGCTCTATGATGATTCTGGTTTGTGCATGTGCCCCATTATGGCGTTCTTGCATGGGTGTGTGCATTTCTGATGGGAGTCATCATCCGTGGCTCCAGTGCTTAGCCAGCATCCCCCACAAGGTGACCATGTGGGATGTCCCCCCTGACAAATACCTGATACAGCTGTGAGGCATGTCAGATATGGGAGTCATGGTAGCTTCCAGGTCTGCCAGCACACACATCCATGATAATGCCCTGGGCATTAGACATGACCTGGCAGTTGATGGAGTGGAATCCCTTGCAGTTTATTTAGCTCCTACCATGCTCACTGGGTGGTGACTTGATATGTATGTGCGTGCAGTCTATCACACCCAGTACCTCTGGGTAGTGTGGCACATGGTGGAAGTGATGCATATTGCTGGCCAACTGCTCCTGAGTTCGGGGGAAGTATATATGCTCATTGGCATGTGGTAACATGGCATCCAGGAACTGGTGTAGTACCCTGGATGCTGATGCCTGTGAGATCCCCATTATATCTCCAGTTGGCCTTTGAAAGGTACCTGTGGCTAGTATTCACAAGCTTACACATACCTTCGTGTCCACTGGGATGGGTTCCCCTCTGTTGTTTCTGGTTCTCAGGCGTGGCCGGCACAGCTCAACTATTTGCTGTAAGATGTCCCTGTCCACCCTGTAATGCTCTACTATCTCCAGATCATGTAGCCCCTGGTAGGTTAACCTTGGTCTGAACACTCTTCTCCTCCTCCAGGGCCTGCGGTGGTTGTCAGCATCATCCTCCACAACATCGTCAGTCTCTAACACATGGTGATGAATCACAGCTATGGCAGCTCCCAACATGTACATTTTAAAAGTTCCCCGTGTGTTTACACCTATGGTGCAGTGTTTGGGAACACATAGGTGTGTGTAGGGTGCTTTTACACTTTATACTATTGTGCTGTGAACACTAATGATGTCATAGAGTGTGTATGTATGATCGTAGCTACAGGGTATCTTATGTGTTTTACTACGGAAACTACTATTGTGGTAACTTTGGTGTTGAATTACATTTGGCTGCCATGGATTACCTCTTGCCCTTCCCTTTACATTTCTTCACGTTTCACCTACCATTTTCTGGCATGCATCCTGCAGCCTGCTTTCATTTGTACTTTCCTAGACCCTGCTTATCTTGCGTAATGTGTTCTATTGCCGGTCTACTGTAGGTTTACTTTGCTCTGCTATAACAGTTCTCCTTTCTTTGCAATCCAACACCTCCCCTATCCTGTTTTGCAGGTTTCTGCGAGCAGACTTGTCAGCTGCCATCGATTGCCCACTGTGAGTTAATAGGCGTTAATTGCTCAGTTGTACTCCAATTACCCTACTGCAGAATTTCCTTCTTTTCTTCCCCTGACCTTCCTGTTTGTGCTATGGTTCATGGCACGTGCATCCACTTACCGGGTTTCGGGCACGTTTTCATCCCTGTACACATGCACTTTCGGGCACCATATGTGCTCTCAGCTAAACAATGCTATACCTACCTCCCCACCCCTGTCCTGCGGCTTTGCTTAGCAATGGCCAGGCCAGATTTGCATTGCTCCAATGTGCTTACAGCTACAGTGGCACACCCCACTGCTGATGTCATGTATACCTCTGAGACACTCCTCGGTGTTATAGCACTGCGCCATATGGTACATCCTTAATTCGGCAGGATGTTTGCAATTCAGTATTACCTGCCTCATTTGCATGGCATTGATTACTAATTCATAGTTACCGCGCTGAACACTGTCACAGACCCTTAGCAACCCTTGCAGCTTGGTTGTGGTGTACCATGCATACCATTGAGTATTATGGTGAAATCCTGATTTGTATTACATTGCGATTTTATGACATTTGTATATATTTTCTTTGTGCTCCAGTTTGCGCACACATGCCCTGTGGTTGTACTTTGCATTAATGTGGGCATGACATTAAATGTTGTTTTTTAGGTGTTGTGCATCTTTTTTTATGCGATTGGCTGTGTATTTAGCCATTGGCATATGTTAACTTTGTAATACATGAGTCTGGTCCGCTTCCATAGCTCCGATGATCTGTTTAGGAAAATGTAAACCATGTTTTTTGGTTTACATTTCTGTGGGCTTACACTACGGCTGCACCACTTCATGAATCACTATGTACCTTCATTTGCATGGTGCGGCACTGCACATGGGGTGATTAGCATACCTAAGCTGAGGGCTGCGGAGTTCTGGCATACGCCAGTAGTGCACATGGAATTGGATCATACCTGAATCGCTCGATGGCCATATTTGGCGTTATACCGCCTACGCTACACCTGCACCTGGCACAAGCTTCATGAATCCCGGGGCAGGTCTTATACTCTTTCCCACACCGAAATACACATTAAGGCTTATTATCAGGGGATGCCTTATTTACCCCCCCCCGTACAACAATCTAAATTTATTCATTTATTCATGTACAAAAATCGACATTTATTCATGTACACAAATTGACATTTATTTGGTACTTTTCTGCTATTGCACAACAGTTCTAAGTAAAGCATTAACAGTTGTGTGAGAATTCTACATAAACAGTGCAACAAAACATTTCAACTTCAGAATATCTACACCTTGGCTTTCACAGTGCAATATTTCACGCTTAACAGAAAGTGCAGAAAAATCTTAATACATGTATATTGGAGGAGGGGAATAAAACTGAAAGCAGAAGCAATCCATTCTCTTGCCCCGATAATGGAAAAGTTATTCAAATACAGTCAAGTCATCTTCTTCTGGAACATTGTCATAGGTCTCCAAGCCCTGAATTTCGGCCTGAATTTCTTGCGACTGCATTTCCTGCAGAACCATTGGCCCCAATCTGTCATGCCTAGCAATAGAGCTCTCCTTAAATGAGCACTGCTTGTCCAAGTAGCCTGCTCATAGTGCATTGGCAGCACAGCTGTCAGTGATTTATCCTATGAATTTTTCACCCAAGTCACAACCTATTGCTGGCTAGGCTTCACAAAGTTTCCATGCTGATTTCTCTCCATTCTATTTTCAATGTAGTCATTGAGTTCCATGGGCAAATGGTCTTCGAATGGCTTGTTTATTGCAATATCAAGAGTCTGGAGATAGGCAGTCATTCCTGCAGGAATCATTATTTTATCTATTCTTCTCCGTGCAAAGAATTTCTTCATGTCTTTAGCATGGTGAGTGCTGGCTGAATCCCAGCCTAGCAGACTTCTTTCACCACCTTGCAAAATAGGACTTGAACGCAAGTGCACATTTAATAACTTCAGTATCTTCCAGCTTGAACAGTGTTGTCGATCTTCTTAGAGACAGTTCATATCGCTGAAGGAAGCCATCCAGCCAATGTTGCGATGCTTTGAATTCTTCTGGGGATATTTCTAACTGTGGTGCTATTGCAAGGGCAAATGCATATCAGCCCTGCACACAACCAAAGCCTTTGCTCTCCTGTTAGCAATCCATTCACAGATTATGTCTTCCAGCTCAGGAAATAAAGGTTGCCAACCTGATCCACACTTGCACTTCTTAGCATTTCCCTCATCAGCCTGTTGACTGAGGTTATCGTATGCTGCATGCCATTTTCGGACTATTCGGAGATCTAATTTCTTCTCTTTGCAGAAAGCCATCAGGTTCTTTCCCTGGGAGTGCTCCCAATTCCTTTCTTGTACTCGACGGAATAGCTCTTTCTTTTTGCACTCATCTTGTCGGGGGGGGGGTAATTGAAGACTTACGAGACTGGAGTGGCAACACAAAATACCGATGGTTAAGACGACACAACCACAGCGATTCGTTTTCAAGTGCTCGTGCTTTACGTGCGTTTTCTGTACTTTGACCAATCAACGTACACCTGCCACTGTTTATGGGCCAAGGATCTCAACCCGTCAAATGTGAGTGATGATTAGAGTTACAGTAAGAATCATGGAGGACTCCCAGGGAAAGAATCTTCCGACTTTCTGCAAAGAGAAGAATTTGGGTGTCCGAATGTTCCAAAAATGGTGAGCAGAGTACGATAACCTCAGTCAGCGGATGTCAATAATATTATTTTATAATTCAACATGTCCGTCATGTGTTGTTGACAATCTTAACTGGGGCTTATTTTTAGGGTAGGGCTTATATCATGACCACACTGGAAAACCAAGCTAGGCTTTATTCTCTGGTTAGGTCTTATTTATGAAGAAATACGGTAGTATGGGATAAGACTTTTTCAGACTCACTCTCTGCATTGACCAAAGTACACTAAAGTATATTTTGTAGCCATCTAATTTTAAAGGACATGCCTTTTCTCCCAAACAACATCACTGTATCACTTTGTACCTCTCTAATTTGAATGATTTCTAATGTGTGAGTGTGCTCTGCCACTGAAAATCAAGACATTTGAAATAAACTGAAGGGATACAATGGTTCCTTATTAGGAAAATCATATGGTTTTCAGTCATTAATTATTCAGAAAGGCAATTATTTCTCGTGTCTGATGAATAACTTAGAGGTAGCCTGAACTATAAGACAATTTCTGGTATGATTCTGTTTGAATGTTTAGTCTTAAAACACACTGATGCAGGCATTAACACCAGATCAGAGAAACTAATACTCAAAAATATCAGTAACATTAAAATGAGGCCTGGTACAATACATGATATACAATACCTCCCACATTAGAAAAATAACTTCACCTTACAACTCAAAGAAGTGACAGATTAATTTCCTTTTAAAGAGTTCAAGCTTAGAAATACCATTACTGGAAAATAGCTTGCAGCACTAGTCAGGCCCTTTATTCAAATACTGCATGACAATTTTACTGACTAAAGGACATTTTGTTCTGTATATGATAGCAAAAAAAAAATGAAGAAAAGGAAAAAAAAAACTTTGTTCCATCATCTAGCCAAAAGGGCACTTTTTAATTCTACTAGGTTAAATGTTTATTTTTATGGAAGACCAGCTATAACTATTATTAAAATCACTTCCTCAAAATAGCATAGCTTGAAA
>NC_056728.1:1957323514-1957336014 GCF_019279795.1 Protopterus annectens
ATGTACTTATATCCTCATGATGATTAACTTATTGTGTCAATTAGTTTTTCATCTAGATAGTCATACCAAAAGAAAATTCCAGTTTCACTTATAAAACACCCATGACATGTGTGTAAAAAATCCATACTGGCAAATAAACACACACATATTTATCTGCACTGGCAAAGACTCAGTGGGCATTGCAGTAATTCAAAAATGTATGGTCAGTGCAAGACAGGCTGAATAGACTTTCTTCTGACATACAACATAAGGAAAAAGAAACATACCATAACTTAACATAGCATAGCATAGCATAGCAGATGCACATAAACATAGAGACTAGTGTATTACGCTACAATAGTGTTTATTGTTTTCATCAGAGTAGTTAAAGAACCAGAGACCATTATTACCAACTAGGCCTGTGCTGATGAGGTCTCCTTGCAGTAGCCCATATTAGACAGAACTAGAGACTGTTATAAGAATAATAGCTACATTTACACAGAGAATACTATGGTTCAGGCTATTAGGTTATAGCTGGTTATACGTCTCACACTACTGTACATATATGTTAATTCCTGAACAAGTGTGTTCACTGCAGTTTTTCCTTTTACACGCATGAACAAAACATATTTTCAACATATAATTATTTGTTTACAATCAAGACGCAAATTGACCCATATCAACATATCAAAAAATTACATAGATGCAGCATTTGCTACTTTGTACACAGAACACATTGGTGATGTGTTCTGCTCATTTATGATCAGATTGAAACTAGTATGACCTAAATGGGCGCCTGTTGAAAATGTGTATGTATTTACAGTGTTCTATGAAGACAGAAACCTCCTCAGGTACTCCATCTGCCTAAAATTTTAAACAGCTATATTACAATGTAAATGCCATGATTTGCCTGATGTGATGTTTGGTAGACCAAAGAGTAAAGTTGTAATCTTTTAATCAATGTTCAGTTAAACTGACTGTGTAGTAGAATCTGTATACTTTTAATGAGCTGTTTGTCAAGATTTAAAACTGGGCCACCATTATGCTTATAATCCAGTTATTAGACTACCCAAAAACTGTTAAACGTTGAATGTTGTGGAGGTCATGCCTGGAAGTTCTTTTTATTGAACTAGGACACCTAAGTACAGTGTTTGCAATGTACATAAAACACTTGGCTACAACGGATGAAGTGGATTTTCTGCAGGAACAGCAGTCAGTCGTTGAGCTTTTTTTGATTAACTGAGTCTGACTAGGTATAAGGTAGCTCAGATAATAAAACAAAGTATGCAGAATGAGCAATGCTTAATTTGAATGAAGGAGAACATGAGAGCAAAATCTGAGACTGTTTGGTCTTTTGAGTGGTGAAAAATAGAATAGACTTACTGGAGTATTAACAAAACAAAATGACAGAGTAGAACTTGTCTGCAAGATTAACTGAGTATAGAACTTGTAAGACACTTTTTATTGCCACACTTAGAATTTAAGTATAGGAAACCTAATCCAGTAGTAATAGCGTTTTTGGCATGTTATGACAAGGCTGTATACTTCTGATCTGGAACCAGTGTTTCACCATGATCAAACCAATTTAAATGAAGTTGAAACATTCCTGAATTCATTCAATACATTGGTCAGTAGCAGTTTCAGCAATCTGTTTTAAGACTGCAGGCTTGTCCACTGCAGCTGACTTAAGGCATCTTCTTTACATATCACATATCACATTTTTTATTAAGGGTATACATTCATTAATCCTTCCATTCATTTTCTTATAACCAGCTTTATCATTTTACACAGTTGTGGGAAAACCAGAGCCTATCCAACCAGTCAAATGGTGCAAGGCATTAATCCATAGCTGCATTGTTAACTAATGTACTCTATTAAATGATTTCCCATTGTTTGCTGCATTTCGTCTTTCAAACTATTAAATATACTTCCATACCTCTCAACCTCTTAGAGAATGAAATCTGGAGAAAGCCATAAATAAAAGTGGGACAAAGGCCCAAAAATAAGAACAATTTTTATATCTTGCTCTTACAAACTTAGAAAGTTGATAGGATAACAAGTTTTGCATTAGCATGAATTTTCTGAAGGATTTGAAGCCTGAAACTCAAACGTCTGTCATTTTTTTTGAACTTCGATCTTTAATTATTTACCACTAATGTGCCAGAAAACCACAATTTTATGAAAAGCAGACCAAAAATATGAGGCCAAAATTTGAACATTCTGTGTTTATTTCATATTTTTAAAGAAAATACCCAGGGAAATTGAATAGACCTGATACATTCAATGGTTAAATACTAAAGCATCTATCTAATCTGATATCTGTAAGTAAGAAAGCTAAGAAAGAAGTTGCAATAGCAAAGAATAAGGCATCAAAGGCACTCTTCCAACTTTTAGAAAGTGACTCAGTAAGTGAAACAAAGAAACTATAACAGACTGCAATGCAAAGACAGAAAGATAAAGAAGATAGTCAGATACCCTTCCTAAAGGATGCCAGCAACAACCTGCTCACCAGTCCACAGGACATCAAAGGCAGATGGAAGGAATATTTCCAGCAGCTTCTGAATGAAGAAAACCCAACAGAAGCTGTACTGCCCCAGAAACAGCCTACAATGACAGCAGAAGAGGAGCCTGCTGTTGCTGTTCTACTTTGGGCACAATAGAAGAGTCTTCATGTGATTTGTTCAAGCAGCTTTATTTTATACAAACACATCACTATAGAATATACAAACAAATGACTGCGATCATGCATGCTCTCACTCTGGCTGCTCTCACAAAATGGGACTAGGGATTGCGCATGTCTGGAATTTATACTTGCACGTACAGCCTTGGCATGCTTCTTAAAGATACAGCACACTTTACTTGCATTCTGCTCTACATCCTCTCTCATTGAGAAGTAGATCATACAATGCTATGAGTCTATTTAGCATGCAGCAATCACAGGTAATTCTTTGTCATGCATTACACAATACTAAGTACACACACAAACACACACACACACACACACACACACATACAGATATATATATATATATATATACATATATATATATATATATATATATATATATATATATATATATATATACAGTCAAGTCCACGTTGTTGCATATTTCACACTAGACTTTGATACTCGTCCATATCATGTGACATAAAACTGGGAATTAGATTTAACAACTGGAACTGTCTCTGCAAAATGTTTGACCTGTGGAAAGTCTGGAACATTTTCTGGAATGGATTCAGAATTTTGAACACATTCTGGTATGGAAACAGTGTCTGATTCACTCTTAGATTTGAAGTCTGCTTCACAGAAACAATGTTATGATGGTGATAATGATTCTGGTACAGGAAGAAAATGTTTATGGTTCCTCCTATATTCCACACCCTCGGAGAGATGAAGGAGTAAGGTAAGATCTTGGCTTGACACAGATGCCTGTAATCTGTCCAATTTCATCAAAACATTTTGTTGCCTGGATTCATACCATCTCTTCTTCCCTCAATGGATGAAGTAATCTGCTCGATCTGTCATAACAAGATTTCTGGATGTTACGCTTCTTAACCAATTGAGCCTTGATGGTTTTATTTTGTTAGGTTTAGACTTCAATAAACTGGAACTAAGGGATATCATAGCTCTAGTTTGCCTGGAAAGTAGTCTTTGAGCAGGTGAGGTAAGAATATCATCACATGGTATGTTTCTGAGATTTAGCAAATTCAAGAACACATCGGTATTGTCATGCTTTGACCTTTCAAGTAACTGCTTTGTGATCTGTACTGCACATTCAGCTAGTCCATCTGACTGAGGATTTTCAGGACTACTAGTGGCATGTAAAAAGTCCCATTCTTTTACAAATTTCTGAAACAAATGGCTAGGGGTGGCTCCTGCTATTGGACTGCAGTGATTAGAGAATCCCAGAACTCCATGCACATGTGTGGGAATCCAGACTGCTGTTTAACCAGACCAGATTAGGAAGAGAAGGTATCAGACTACAGATGCCCAGAAGTCTATGTGGTTGTAGACTGCAGGCTGGATAGCTGCTTTTGTGGGAAAGAAGGGGAGGGACTTGTATTTCAAATGAACATTACTGCAGAAAGGAGGACTTAACCTGGGACTTTGTGGAATGAAACTGCTGCAGGAAGGACTTTGCACTCACAGGTGTGTGTGTGTGTGTGTGTGTGTGTGTGTGTGTGTGTGTGTGTGTGTGTGTGTGTGTGTGTGTGTGTTTGTGTGTGTGTAATGCCCCAATTAAATATACCTGGTGGCTAGAGAGTAACTCAGGCTCAAACCCTGTACCTTGGGTGCAGGTAGCATGAACCTGAATTCCCTACCCACCACCACTTGTGAAAACTATTCAGATTTTTGCCTCATATTTTTGTTCTGTTCTGCTCCTCATAACATCTGTGGTTTTCTAGATTTTGAATTCACTAAATAATGACAGGCATTTGAATGTCAGACTTCATATTTTTCAGAAAGTACATGGTAACACAAAATCTTTTATTCTAGCAAATTTCTATGTTTATAAGATCAATATTTGAAATTTGTCCCTATTTTTGGGGCTGTAGTCCCCCATTATTGGCTTTGTCCATTTTTTTGTGCTATGAGTTTGAGAGCTATGGTGGGAACTGAATTCAATAAATGATAGCTATTTAAATTTCAGTCTTCCTGTCTTTTAAGAAACAGCTGATTTGGCATACTGATATGTTGCTCTACCTATAGTGCCCAGGGTCCAAGACTTGGCAAAGAAATGCATGGTGGTAACAATATATTTTATTCTAGTAACTTTCCAAGATTATACAAGCAATGTTTAAAACGTGTCCCAGGTTTTTGGGCTTTTGCCCCCCCCCCCAATAAATTTTGTCTTTTTCCATATTTCTTGTGCTGCAAAGCTGAGAGATACAGTTAGTTGAGTGTTGAGTGGATTTTACAAGGAGCTGAGTGCTTCAGGGAAAAAGAAGTTTAGTGTTGCTTACGCAGAGTCTACTTGCATTGTTAATAGCATAACAGGTTGAATACTTGCTTTTGATGCAGAAGGCTGTGGGTTCTACTCCCACAGTATGTAGATGCATTGTTAATACTGTACTGTGTTGTACTTTTAAAAGGGGTGGATGCTGCAGTCCTGAGAATGTCCTCTTTGGTGGGAATACCTAGTAACTATGAATCTGTTATCAATTTGCCATACATTCCCTATTGCAATATTACTAGCTTATCATTTTTAATATAACATAGGCAATGTATTTCTCAAGGGCAACAGGCACTTTATTTGTATGAACTATAAAGTTGTTTGCTAGCAGTAACCTCTTCATTAGTTACAGATCTATTTAATGTGGAATTATTTAGATGACTTTTACTTCTGCAGAGATTGTGCATATTTACTGATACTGGTGGACTGTAGAAGATTGAGTAGACTTTTATGATGGAAATGTTCTAAGTTGGTCAGTTTTGTCATTATTGGTGCATGCATTTTGTTTCATTGTCTACTGGAAAAATTTTCAAAATAAACTTAAAATGCCCTCTAACAACTGTACTATACAAGGAATATAATTTAATACAATCAGGAAGGTGTATCAAAGAACACATGTATGTTTCATGTGTAAGGGGCCTATGATTTGAAAACAGCCCAAAGTTAATCTTTATCTGCCACTGTCCAGATGTATTTTCTTTGAATGTGGGTTTCAATGCTGTTTCAATGAATGTGAGTTTGAAGGGTAGAGAAGTTTTAATGCTAAGTCTATTTTCATTGTGAGACTGCATTGCTTTGTTTAGCAGATGTCTATTAGTGTTTGTGCTGTAAAATGTAAAATAAAACTTTTAAATGAAATCCAAATCATTGTAGAAGTAAAGCAATATGCACAGTACCGTGTTGATAGTAAATGGGGCAAAATAGCCAAGTAATGGGATATTGGAATGGCTGCAGGGGGGAGGCCCCATTTGACCATGATTTTGTGAGGGGGGAAGGATGGTAAACTCAAAGACAGGTCTGGCTGAACCATACCTCTCAACTGTTCAGATTTTCACAGAGTGAATAGATTTTTGCTTCTTATTTTCAATTTGTTCCTCATAAAATTTCTGGTTTTCTGGCAAATAATTTAGGAACGAAGTCACTAAATAATGACAGACATTGAGTTTCAGACTTCATACCCTTCAGAAAAATACATGCTAAAGCAAGACTTGTTATTCTATCAACTGTCTATATTTATACAAGAACAATTTTTAGTACTGTTTGTATGTTTTCCCAATATATTTGGCCTTGTCCAGATTCCCTGCATTAAGAGGTTGAGAAATTAGATGTATCCAAACTTGATTTTAGCTGAAAATGTTGCTCTCCCCTAATAATCCCTCTGCAAAATGGCAATTTTGGAAGAAAATGTGGAGGATTTACAATTAATAAATGATTGTAATGATCAGAGTTATAGATTACTTTTATTTCAGAAATGCATGTACATTCTCTTATTTTGTCAGCTGCTCAACTTAACAGTACTAATATTTTAAAAAGTATTCCTTCTGTGACAGGTTCCTAGCTGTATTGTGTGGCTTTTCTATATTTTTGCATCTCATTGTTGGTCTGTCTTTCATAAAATTGTGGTTTTCTGGCAAATTAGTGGAAAATCATTAAAGACTGAAGTTAGTAAATAATGACAGACATTTGAGTTTCAGATTTTATACCCTTCAGAAAATTCATACTAATGCAAGATATACTATTCTATTATCTTTCTAAGTATATAAGAGCAATGTTTGAAAATTGTCCTTATTTTTGGGCCTTTGTTCCACTTCTATTTATGGCTTTGTCCAGATTTCTTGCTCTGAGGCTGAGAGATATGACAAATGTGTCAGGGCCATCACTGTCAGCCAGAGACATTTGAAATTGTGACATACTTGTTGTACCCCATTCCCTCATGCAGTGACTCTGGAAGTGTCCAAGCAAGGCAAGGAGCAGTTATGCAGTGTAAGTGTGCAGAATACCACCCCATCCAAGGTAGATACAAGTACTACAGTGGTTTTTCATCTGTCCTTGATTTTGCAGAATGTTCTGGTTTTCTGTCATATTTTATACTGCTGATTTATAATTCTTATTATTCAGAAAATGCATGTTGTTGCAGTGCCCGTTGCCCTGTGTTTAAGTAGCAATGTTTAATGACCATCAGGTAAGCTTCTCTGTGATTGTAAGATGCAAGTTAGCTTTAATTAACATACTGTTAGACAATTAACAACATTGAAAGATTTTTTGTTGTTGCCATGCAAAGAATATTTACATAACTCGATAACATATACGCCTTAGGTATTGAAATGCATATGACAGTATTTGTAATAAAGGACAGGATTACAGTATTTTCAGAAGCTCATTACATTTGTTGGAGACTTGCAGTCATCTTTGCAGGCTTTACCCGTAAACTAAACAAAATGCCAATTTATCATATGCGGCCCATAACTTGTGCTGTAATCCTTTAAGCAATTTATCTTGAGCTTGTTTCTTGTTTGCTGTTCATTTTATTCATATTCATGTATCAATATTTTATTAATGTATTTGCATTTTATATTTTGTTTTAAAGGAAGGTGTCACTTTAATAGTTAGAATGCATTATTCATTTTTACTTTGGTGCCTTTGCCTTTTTTCTTTGTAATAATGAACAGCTGTGAATATTTGTATATGGTCTGAGGAAGCCCTATCAGGGTGAAAGCGCTTACCACTGTTCCTGTTCTCAAATAAATTTATTTGCTGTGGATGATATCATTTTGACTTTATATTGGATGTTCCTAGATATTTGCAGCCTTTGTTCACTCCGACACCTTACTACATTTGTTTTACTACTTATCGGATTGTGTGTATGGTATATGGGGTGTTTACTTCCTGGGCGACAACGTTTTTGTGGACTCTTGTAAAATGCTGAAGTCATTTATCATCATTTTAAGAAACATCTCAAACAACTTTATGATGTTAGTGAAATAAACACTCAGGCACTGTAATACTCTTGTAAAATCATTTTGCAATAAATCACCTCTTAGTGTAAGAAACATATCAGATAACTGCACGATACGAATAAACTGGACCTGCCTTGCCCAAAACTCAAAAACATTTCAAAGTAGAAGCACTTTGTGAATAACTGCATACACCACACTGTAATGTCCCCAAAATGGCGGTACCTTGCTAGGCAACTCTTTACAGTGCAAGAAACACTCTGTAATGGTGGGATTGTATGAATAGATACACCCAGCAAAAGAAACTTTTCGAAATGGTTATACTTTGACTGAATCTCATGAAATAGTTGCACTTCGCACACAATAAACTCTTTAAAATACATGCACAGTAATAAGCACACACTGTAAGCACTTTTACAGACTTTGAGATACTTCAAATAACTTAAGTTATGCCCTTGATACAATACAAAGTCGTAGTTATGCCAAAACTTTGCACTTTGCCATGTGTTATTTTTGCTTAATATGCCCTTTTTGCACTTATATTTGTTTTACTTGTTTAAGCCCTTTTCATGCTCATTGTACTTTTCTTGTGCTCATTTTACTCTACATATGCCCAGTTTTGCTTCAGACACACTCGTTTTACTTTAAACATGCTCTTTTTATCTTTAAACCTTCTCGTTTTGCTTTAAACATGCTCGTTTTACTTTACTGTTAATCGTTTCATAAAATACCTTTATTTTAAGCATTTCTTTTTCACCAACAAACTTTTTGTGCTTTCCGCTTGCTCAGTAATGTGGTTTATGGCCTTGTAATGCCCCATTTTGTCTCTTCTATCAAATAAACAATTCATGCTACTTCTCGTTACCTTTGATTCTTTTCTGGCTCTTTTTGTGCTCGCTTCTCTTAGATTTACCTTCACTGTCATCTCTGCACCTCATGGCTCTGGATCTTATTCTCTCTGATCCCAGTTCTGAGACCATGTCGCTCCCGTACTTTGGACACAATAGAAGAGTCTTCATGGGTTCTATTCAAACAGCGTTGTTTCATACAAACACATCACTATAGAGGTTTACTGACTTTAACTTAAGTAACTTATATACAAACTAACAACTGCAATCATGCATGCTCTTACTCTGGCTGCTTTTACAAAATGAGACTAGAGATTGCATGTGTCCAGAATTTATACATGCAGGTACAGCCTTGACAGGTTTCTTAAAGATACAGCACACTTCACTTGCATTCTGATCTACACCTGCCCTAGAAGAAGTAAGAACAGCACTAAGGAAAATTAAGTCAGGGAAAGCTGCAGGCTTAGATGAGGTCACATCAGATATGATAAAGATGTTGGGAGAGATGGGGAGAAATGTTAAGATACAAACAAACACCCTAATACTGGGAAATTTCAAATACCCTGCCATTAACTGGGAAAACTACTCATGTACCAAGACCTTTGCCCAATGGATCTTAGAATTCATATATTCCAATGCCCTGGATCAACTAATCCATAGTCCCACCAGGGGCTCCAATATCCTAGACATGGTCATTACCAACATGGGAAATCGATGCTCCACACCTATGGTCACCCCCTCGTTGGTCACTTCTGACCATAAGCTAATCATCCTTGACATCCACATCCCTCCCCCACCCCACAGTAAGGGAACCTCCGTAAAAAACTTCTCCAAAGTAAACTTTATGCTACTCAAGTCAGAAGTGACAAACTTCATGACACCCACGCAGACGGGAAGTGAAAGTTCGACTGCTGAATCCTACACTAAGGCACTGTATGAGCACATCCACTTGTGCATGAATCATGCCATCCCAAGTAGAACCAAGACACTCTCCTTCAAAAAAAAAGAAGCCAGTCTGGTGGTCCCCTGCCATAAACAAACTTTACAACAAAAGGAAGAAACTGTTGCAGAAAAGAGGAAAATCCCAAGATGCAAAATACTCCCTTACCAGCCTCAGTAAAAAGCTGAGATCCCTCATAAAATCCTCCAAAGCTAGTTACAAAAATAAAATTGCCAAAGATTTCAAAAACAACCACAAGGCATTCTATAGCTATGTCAAGAATCTAAATGGCAATGCTCAGGTCTGCTCTGAGCTACAACAGAATGGCATTAAATATACTGATCCCAAAGATATTGCCAATATCTTGGCAGATCAATTTAGTGCCAATATCACCCCCCCCCTCACCCCCTAAAGGCCCATCTCAATACCAAAAGATTGCCAAATTCCGGTAATAGCCACACAGGTAAAAAAATGCACTCTCCAAAGCTAAGAATACAGCATCCATGGGACCAGATGACATCCCTGGCTGTGTACTACATGGACTACAAAATGAATTGGCACCTCACCTAAGTGTCATGCTTAATCACAGCCTCACCTCAGGCTTAATGCCCACTGAGTGGCACACAGATACAGTTATCCCACCCCACAAGGGGGATCTACCTTGGATCCTGAGAACTACCACCCCATCAGTCTGACGAGCCTGATCTGCAAGGCCATCAAATGTATTACCATCATGGAACGTATAAACAAAAACATTGGAAACCTTCAAACACTGGACCCCACCCAGTTTGGGTTCCTGAAGGGCCGATCTTGTCTCCTGAACCTAATTGACTTCTTTGAATCGGCTCCAGAGCTGTGGACAAGGGTAAGGTGGTCCACACAGCCCATCTGGACCTCGCCAAGGCCTTCAACACCATCCCCCACTCTGGAATCATAGATAAACTTACTAAGCTGGGCATTAATCCCTATGTCACTCGGGTTGCCAACTGGCTTATTGACAGAACCCACACTGTAAAAGCAACTGACTACAAATCCAGCTCCATACAAGTGACAAGTGGAGTACCTCAGGGTTCAGTCCTGGGACCGCTCTTGTTTGGCATCTATTTCTCTGAATTACAGGCCAATGCTAAGGGATGCTGGCTAACAAAGTTTGCAGATGACTACAAACTGGGAGCCATTAATGAGTCCCCAAATGATGCAGATATTCTACAAAAGGGCCTTACAAAAACAGATGCTTGGTGCCAGAGCCATGGGCTCAAGCTCAATGCCAAGAAATGCATAGTTATCCCCTTTGGGAAAAAACATGTACACATGAATTGCCACATAGGTGGCAGTACACTAAATACTGTAAGTGTGATAGCAGATTTAGGGACACAGGTGGACAGAGGTCTCAACTTCGATAACTCCATCACCACAACAGTCAGGAAATCTTTCTATGTGGCACACCTCATCACTAAGGGCTTTTCATCCAGAAAAAAGGAGGTCATTGTCCCACTGTACTCATCCCTCATTAGACCCATTATAGAATACAATGCCCTGTTTGGTATGTACCTCTCAAGACATCTGCAACAACTGGAAAGGCCGCAGAACTATCTCACTAAAAGAATGACAGGCCGAAAGCAGATGCCCTATGCTGACTGTCTAAAAAAACTCCAGCTAAACTCTGCCGCATATCTTCTACTCAGAGGTGATCTCTGCTTAACATACAAGGCCATGTCAAACCCAGAGCTGTTGGACATGCTACACTTAAAGAAATTCTGATCCCTCAGAGCCACATGCTCTGGGATCTAAACCTTGTCATCACAATAAACAAAACATGCTGGAGGGATAGGTTCCTGACCCAGAGATTTCCCAGACTCTGGAATAGACTGCCCATACATGTCACGCAGAGCACCTCTTTGGCCCTCTTCAAAAGGAACCCTGACGATTGGATGGGAGATAGGAAATTTACCCCAGTGGTCATGTCAGTCGCCCTGCTAGACAGGGTTCCAGGGAAGTAAATATTGTGGGAAGAAATAGCCAGGGAATTGTTATGGCTAGGCCTGTATAGGCCCTAGGGCCGATAGCCTAGTACCAACCTAAGATCCTATGGCTCCTGCGGGTACAAATAGCAGTGTGGAGAGAAAGGCATATCCCAAATAAGCATTCTCATGCTGGTGTACAAGAACAAAGGGGACATCCACAAGTGTGGACAGTACAGAGGCATCAAACTCCTATCACATTGCATGAAAGTTCTTGAGAGAATGATTGATAAATGAACACGCAGAGCAGTTGAATGTAAGATGGGAGATGAGCAGTTCAGATACAGATCAGGATGCAGCACAATTGACCTAATGTCTGCAGTGAGACAAATACTTGAGAAGAAGCTAGAGATGAGGAGAGAGTCCAACTGGGCATTCCTAGACTTGGAGAAAGCATATGACAAGTTCCCAAGAAAGCTGATCTGGCAGTACTCCGGTGGTTTGGAGTCCCAGAAACACTGGCAGAATTAGTGCAGGTTATGTACAAGGTCCAAATGACAAGTATAAACAGTGTTTGACCACACAAAAGGGTTTTCAGTGGGAGTAGGTGTACACCATGGTTCAGCCCTGAGCCCACTGCTGTTCATACTGGTGATGGACTACATTAGCAAACAGTTCAGAGGGAACAGATCAACAAAGTTGCTGTATGCAGATGAAGTGGCATTGCAGGCAGACTCTGAGGAAGAACTTCAGCAAAGGATAGGGGAATGGAATGAAAAACTGAAGGCACGTGGGATGAAACTAAGCACAGATAAGACAGTGGTAATGACAGCAAATTGGGGAAATCAGAAGAAGCTTAGAAT
>NC_056728.1:1957341014-1957376014 GCF_019279795.1 Protopterus annectens
GGTCATTTATCTACTGACACAAAACAATCAAAAGGAAAATTATATCAACAGTTTCACAAGTAAAGCAATAGGCAGGAATGCAATATCACTGGTTTGAATTCATGAATTACAATACTAAATGAAAAAAAAGCCTTCCAAAATGAGTATTTATAGAAACATCCACAATCCTGTTATGTACAGATATCCACTATGTGCATCAGACATATATTCAACCCTAAGTCAAACACAAATGAACAAAGGGCATGGCACAGTCATCATTATTTGCACATGGTGGGGGGTGGGGTGGGGGGGTTAGTAGGCCAGGGCTGACACCAAAGTAGTAAGTGTGTATGAGTAAGAAATGCAGAACATTCAGCAAACTAGGAAATATTTCAGAACCACTAACAGGAGGTCTATTCCAATCAACATTAAGGTTTCCTTAGCTTGCATGTGTGTGGGTCTGTATTGTCATTTTTTCTGAAATGTATGTGTGCCTACATGAACACAATCAAGTTCTTTGCTAGCACTATGGCCTGCCATGGAGTCTATGTTTGGCTACTGAAAACAAAAAACTGTAAACAGCTAAATACCGAATGTGAACCATCGAAAGATAAAATTATCAAACAACTGCTGCAATGAAAATAAATTCAGCGAATGGTCATAATCAGCCAACATCATGAACACAACCAACCAAGGTGGGGAGCTTCACACCCCACAATGTGGGGGACTATGTCCCCAACACCACCCCTAACTATATATACCAACTCTGAGATCACACTACAGTGGGGAATAGGGCAAATTTAAAAGATTTCTCTTCCCCTTCCTTATGTGTCACATTAATTCCTGGTTGTTGGCCAACTATGACCAGTTGATGAATTCATTTTCATAGAATTAGTTGTTCAATGATTTCACCTTTTGACGTTTAATGTTCGGTATTTTGCAATTCATGTTTTTTTGTTTTAGATAGTCGAATGTGAACCCTCTGCCATGACGGACAGGTATAAGTCATGCATAGTAGAGTTGTCAGTTCAGTGTCATAGCTCTTGACCATGCAAACTGCCTCTACCATGAGCTGCAGTGTTACTTCCACATCTCCAGTTTGAATTGGGGGTCTTACCTGAAAGTGAACAATGCTTGCTTGATAAGTTCATTTCATGACTATGTCCTGGACCACAAAACTATGGCCTACCATGTGTGAGTGTGGACACCTTAATCACTGATGGGCCAGTTGAAGTAGTTCCATTATGGGAGCAGAATCTTGCACAGCCACACTGGCTAACACCAGAGGATGCTGCATCTCTATGGACATATGGACGCCGGCCCTCCCCAAGCAGATGTTCCATCAAAGACATTGCCTGATCCAGTGTGTCACTCATCTGAGCCAATGAGTCATCCACATGGCTGAGGCAGTCACACATGTTAGAATGCACCATGGTTAGGACTCACACACTCTCTTCCAAGGCCCTGGTGGAACATGCCTGTGCCTCCATGACGGCCTATACATACATCTGGTGGCACGTAATGACACAACTGCATCAGGCAGGAGGGTGGATAGTAGGCCTCCCCTGACCACCTCTAGCAACCTACTTGTGTGGTACCCCACCCTCACAGTGGCAAAGGACACACTCAGCCAGATCTGCAGCTGGAGTAACCACACTACCCCGATCAACTGTGTCACCTTCAACCTGTCCTATATCTGAGGCTTGAGTTGAATAGGTATGCATAGGCATACTGGCTGTGTCAGAAATAAGGCCAGTGTATATGTGTGCCATAACCTCACTGTCAGACTGAAACTCTGCACCCACTGACTGTATCTGTACATCACCACCACCATCATCAGAGGCTACCGATACTTTGACATCAGGCAGTATGAGTTCTACACTACTAGTTTCAGGATCACCAGTGATATAATATATATATATATATATATATATATATAGAGAGAGAGAGAGAGAGAGATAAATTATATATAAATATAATAAAATATACCTGGGATTTCTTCTTTAGACCCACTTGGTCAGTTGTCCAAATCAGCACCAACATCAAGGAGTCTGTGTGAACTTTCTGCTTAGCTGTTGAGATCTCTGACAGTGGACAGGAACTGTTCAGTTTCAGTGAGTGCTGGTTCCATAGCAGGACTTCTGCCATAGCCATCTGTTTTCATCCTACCACAGCTGTGCTCATGCACACCACTGTAATCATATCAGTAGCATGGTGCGAGACCTGATTATAATTTCTGTCATGTCTGCCCACTGCATTTATGTCAGTGATCACCTGCTGCCATATGCTTTTTTTCTGGCTGAGATATCACCTTATTCTCTGTGTCAGTGAATGGTGGGTTTTGTGGAACAGGTGGTCTGGGTGCCATTATCCTGTATGACATGAAAAAATAAAATAAAAAAAACATATAGAAAGCATTCTCTTCAAACCAAATCAATGCACCCATCCTCAGCACAAAACAATTGAACTCATAATGCTAATTTTAGAATACACACAAGTTATGGGAGACACTTCCATAAACAAAAAAATATTAATGCATCGACATGGCATTACATCCATTCTGTTGATATGTCGGCAATGACAGTAGTAGCTGTGTAAATGTCTAAGTGATGGCAATATTATCAAAAACTAGGCAAAAAAAATCAAAGTCCAACTTCCTGTATAACTTTCATTGATCTCTCCACTGCTCTGGAGGTTGCCAGGGGACACCTAAGAAGCCTAACACCTCTGATATCACATGCATAATTCCTTGAACCGGATGATAAACACAATACAGCTGTCTACAATACTTAGTGAAATTCCAAAAGCAAATGTTAACAAAATGCCATGATTTAACCATACTAACTTTGCAGTATACAGGCAGATGTTGTTGTTGTGTCTTTCGGCTTTTCCCGGTTAGGGGTCGCCACAGCGGAACTACGGTCCGCTAATGATTGGCAGTAGATTTTTACATTCCGAGTTGCCAGCTCTGACGTACAACCTTCAACAAAGGTACGTCCATTCATGCATGTCTCCACACAGAAGACGCTTTAGCTGAGAATCGAACAGGACAACATCTTACTGTGAGGCTACGTTATCACAGCACCACCACCGCAGTCTGCAGTATTTTTTAAAATCACATACATTTCAAAATTCTGTTTTCTATTGCATATTGAAATACGTTCCAAATATAAAATGAAAGCAGTTTATAAGGAGGACAAAGATATCTTATGACATAGTGCAGTAATTTGTAGAATAATCTCCTCAAAAGTAACAAGCAGTAGCAGTCTGTCTCTATCCAATCAGTCTCCACTCCATCCACTTCCATAGGTACTCTATTACCTTTATATAGTGTAAATTCAGCCCTCTGAGCACTGTGGAGATGTAAATGAGTTATGAAATCATTAGCATTCCTGAATTCCAAAAAAATGACTTGGTGTTTGGGATATAAACATGGTACAAGTAGCTACATGATTGCTTGCACATGCCCTAGGACAACAGGGAGGAACAATGACAACTGTTGGTTGCTAATTGTTTACAAGTGTTAACTGAATGCTCTGACTACAACATCAAACAAAACTGAAGTGACTCTTGTCCCTGAAGTGTTTACATAATGCAGAGTAGACTTAAAATAAAAAGTGTAAGCACATTGAGAGGTTTGAGAATAACCTCAACAAGATGGATATCCTTGTAGTAAAAGCACACTGCCCATCCTCTCCTTAAAATGTGTCTGAAATGCTGATCAGCTATATTACACATTGAAACAAAGACACAAATAAATGGCCATGACATTGCACTTCTGTATTTAAGATGAGAGGAAGGGAAGATGCTCAGAAAATAGAGAAGATATAGCTGAAAGTGTTGATGACCTGACATTAATATCGTCTTGTCTTATTATTAGCGCATAGTATTTGCCGATATCACATTGATTTAGGCATATTCAATCAAATGAGAAAGTAACATTTTCTGATCCTGTGCTGGTGGCAAAGAAGGATCATCACTATCATCTTATCTTGGTTAGGGGTTGCCACAGCAGAACAACAGTCTGCAGAATGATTGGCAGTGGAGTTTTACAGTGTTGAGTTGCTAGCCCAGCACCCAACCTTCCACAGAAGGCACACTCACACCTAGGGCCAATTTAGCAATGCAGCATGTCTTTGGGATGAACCTGGAGCACCTGGGTGAAAATCACACAACCACAGGGAGGACATGCAGACTCTGCACAGAAGGCACCTGAGCCAAGAATCGAACTAAAGAACCTCTTGCTGTGAGGCAGCAATGCTAACCGCTGCACCACCACAGCCACCCCTGGTGGCAAAGAAGGATAAGAAGCCCAAATGAGTCTGTGTTGTTATTGCACTGAATAGAGGGTTCAAATCCATGACACATATAATGCATATTTTTAAGCATGTGCTCAGGTTGTATCACACACAAATCTGGGTAACGTCACAATCCTGCCTTTTTAGTATTATCCCCCTCTATTTGTTACTACTGACAATTGTCAATTAGTTATTTATTTGTTTGTTTGTTTTCCTCATTTACACTTGTTTTGGCAGAGCTCACTCCTGAGTGATAGCATTTCAAAGCAGCAAACAAGAGTCCACTGCCCAAGGCACAGTATGAGAAATGTAATTTGTTTTGGCATCAGTAGCTTATTTTACAGTAGTACAGGTGTTCTTTACTACAGCACTCTGAACAGCAGTAAAAGAAGAAATTCTACATTGCATCTAAGTATCACTGCAGTATATGGGTTAAATAACATGATTTTAAATAAACAGGAAAGAAGACGCAGGCGTACCTCTCAACGTCTTAGCACAATACATCTGGGCAAAGGCATAAACAGTGGGGGAACAAAGGACAAAAACATGGGCATTTTTTTAATGTTTCTCTTACAGAGTTAAAAAGTTGATAAAATAAAAGGTTTTGTAATAGCATGACTTTTCTGAATGGTTTTCAGTCAGATTCAAATGTCTGTCATTTTCTTTCTTTAATCCTCAATGGCTTGCCAGGAAAAATTCTGAGGGGCAGACCAAAAATGAGCAAGAATCGTATGGACGCAGTTTTTGAAACCACATGCTGCTTGGAATGTTTGCAGCAGATGTAGAAATACAGCTTGTGTTTTGTTATTTGGAATACAAATTGTTATAAATGCATTTTGTTTGTTTGTGTAATGCCACCACTACTTAGCAAAGTGTAAACAAGGCTCACAGCTGAAGGAATGAATCATTTCATTTCTGTAATCTTCATAAGTGCAGAGTTTTGTCCCCCTCTGCACAGTATTACTAATGACTGAGTGATGTATACATGCATGCTATGTGTTTCTGTGGCCGAAGCTGTAAATGCAGTGACTGTGGCCCCTTAGTAGAATGGATCTGGGGTTCAAATCTATAGTGTGAAGGGAATGCAGAGATCATTACTCCACATTTATGAATTTCTTTCATCTGAATTTCATTTGCTTTTTTGTTTCCATTTTTTAATTTGTGCACTTGCTAGCTGCTGAGCAGAGTACAAATCAAACTGACCAGTTTAAGGAAAAAAGTGACAAATTTTATTTGGGTAGCCTTCTGTAGTACAAATAACCTTAGTGGCAATGCTCATATGTCAGCACTCTGGACAGAACTGAGTGGACAATATCCACCTGCTGTATAGCTGTCTCTATTGGCACAAGGAGTAAGTACACTTACTTTAGACACAGAGCACAGATGATCCAGGTATCAGAATGCAATTTCTAACAACACTGATTAGGAAGAAAACACAACATACACATGGATATCATAATCACTTTTATTGCAGTATATATCTCATTAATTCATTTGTTTAAGTAGCTTACAGCTTTACTGAGTTAGTTATGAAACACACTTGAATGTGTGTGTAATTGTTTAAGCAGGATATTTTGGATAATGGAATAAAAATGCACTTGCATATCTATGACAGACCAAATACTTAAGTTAAAATCATCTTCTGTCTCCACAAATAGCCCAACTCTGTGTTTAGGACAGTATGCATAGTGAGGTATGTATGTACCATATTCCATCCTGTATTAATCAGCTCATTAAAGTCTATCCAACTAACATACATTTACAAACTGTAATACTGCCTCTTTCATGGGAATGCATTTCACAGAACTTTCTAAAGTCACATACATGCAGGCCTATGTGGAATAAATACTGACTTTAGTTTATCTGTAATGAAGATGGGTAAAAGGGAGTTCTCTGTAGCAGTGACAGATAATCATCTTGATTGAAATTTATGCATTGTTTCTTCTTTAGGTTTGATTTTCATATCGGTCAGCTAACTGTTTTTTGCAATGTATAGTTCCAGAAAGTTATATGCCAAGTCATGATATTTAACCTCCAAAACATCAAGGATAACAAGCCAAGCTATTAAGCTGGCAAGTATTGACCATCTGAAAAAGTGTGAGTAGGCTGAGCATCATGCATGACAAATCTGACTGCCATATGTCACACCTTCATTGCTGTTTGATAAAATACCTTCCTCTGTTTGCAAATGTGCTCTCTATCTTTCAGATGCAGTTGACATGCACTGTTTGTTAAATACAAGATTGGAATTTAGTGCCAATTCAAACTTAGAGTATCTGCAGGCATGGCTGGTGTGGGAGATGATGGTGCCGAATTTAGTGCACAGAGGTGGGGCAATAAGGAGTCCAGAATTTTTGTGGCACTCTTTGTGTAGCTCAACAGCTGTAAGTTGCAGCAGGGGGACTATAATGTGTCTTGGTATAAGACAGAGGCTTGGAACAGATTAGCCAAGGCTGTCTCCAGTGCAACTGGCATCCCATGCACTGGAGAGAATGGCCATCACCACTATAGTGATGTGAAACAGCACAAGAAGGATCCCCTTAGTGGATAGGAAGATGAGTTTAGGACTGCCGACATCACTCAGTTGTGTATATTGACCCATCAGTATTACATGCTATAGAACACAGGACACAGGCAGCACTGTTATTCACTATGCATTTATGCAGATTTATTTTAGTGGCTAGCACAGTGGTGCAGTGGTTGCAGTTTTGCCTCCCAGCAAGAGGTTCTCTAGTTCAATTCTCTGCTGGGGTACCTTCTGTGTGGAGTCTGCATGTCGTCCCTGTATTCATGTAGGTTTTCTCTGGGTGTGCCAGTTTCCTCCCACATTACAAAGACATATGTCTGGACCATTTCTCCCCAGGCCTCCTCTGAAAATTGGATTTGTTCCAAGTCAGACTTTCCTGGTAAACAAATGTTAAATAAAAATGTATATCTCTTCTTCTCTGCTGTACAGCTGCTAAGGACATTGCAGTGAGCTATGAGATGCATAAAGAGAGGTTAAATCACTCCAGAGAGGCACAGGGTACATATGCATCAGGTCTTACTCTAACCCTAATAAGTATTAAATTTTAGTAGTATTACAAGTATTAATATAATTGTGTGCTATATGTCAATACTGTAATAAATAGCTGCATGTCTGATATCATAGCAGTGCATTTGATTAATGGCATAACAGAGTAAGACTTTCCATCATACATGGATATCACCAAGGTGACAGGATAATCATAACCACTTGTTATCTGAAATCATATAGTCATGTGATATGCCATGGATCTATTTTTCTCTCTCTTTTTTTGTCTCACCTCACCCTGTCCTTTCTCTCATTTATTTTTGGGGGGAGTTATATGGCTTAAAAATGTTCTATTGTCATTCATTTCTGCTTACAAAAACTGGCATGCAGCACAGAGAGGTACACCGACCACAGCAGATCAGCCCACCATCCCTCCAGATGTTGCAGCATCCACTCCCAGCACTTCAGGGTCCCAGGCTACCAGCACTGCCTCCATAACCCTGCTGTACCTTCCCCATCTGCATTAGGTTGCTCTGCCCCAGTAGATGATGCACTGGTCCCCTCCAGGAGTAGTATTAATGGAGGTGGTGATTTTATCACCTGCCAAGAGCTGACAGGACTGGTGGAGGATATAATGGAAAAGAGCCTCAGTGCCCAAATTGGTCATGTTGAAATGGTGCTTCATCACATTGCCATGTTAATGCCATATCGAGAAATAATACAGGAAATTGAGACAGCAGAAAGTGGGGACAGTTGTGAGGGTGAGGACTAAATTCTCACTGTTACCAAGCTTGATGTGGATGCACTTCCAATGTCCCCTATCTGTCCTCAATCATGGTGCCCCCAAACCTTCTATGTCCATCACCATCCTTGTCTGTCTTGTTTTTCCCATATGACTGTGCCTGCTTCCTCTTCTAACCTTGCTACCTGACCCTCACATTCGTAAGTACCATGCCAAACATTTCTCTCTATTTGAAAGAAAAAAAGTAAAACATGGATACCTGTCCAACAAAAAAATAACAAGTTATACATAGCTCTCTACTTCACTTATGTGTCTTGTTAACACACTTGATTTGATATAATTGGCTGTACAACATCATTCTGTTGTTGTCACCTACCTTTGGCATGGTGACAGTGCAAAGTCAGCAAATTCTGACTATGCTTCTACATTTATGTTGTGAAAAAGTGGTTAGCTATGGTTCCATCCCTCTATCTTCTTGAAAATTCCTCTATTCTTTTCCAAGTGTCCTCCCCTCAGCTTACAGTCCCATTTCCCCACTTTCCTATCTACCCCATTTTCACACATTTAATCTGGTCAAAACATAGAATCAGACACAATGCACATAGCCAGAGATGACCCACAAGGAAGCCTTCAGTTTCTGTCCACGGCCTTTTTGCTCAGTTTGGCATTATGCAGCAATGCTGAGTGATGGTGAATGACTGCTTATATCTTATGACAAAACCTGCTCAGTTGTTGCCATCATCCACAGTAGTCTGGTTTACCTTGCACAAAAGTCCTTAAACATGCTGTGCTATTGGAATACACAGTAAAGGAAGAGCATTGTACATACAATTAACTTGTAATTTCCCTTGAAATGTATCTCATACGTACTAGGTATTAAAGATTATTTCAGTAGCTATTACTCATGCAATTTGCACAGACAATATATTTATAATAGTCATTCTTAGGTATTCTTAAAGTTGTAATAAAATATTATTATAATATTCCTAGTTTGACTCTTTGGAAAATGATCTGCATACTGGAGTCAAACCTTTAATTTAGCTTGGTGAGCTTAAACTTTGTGCCACTAAGAAAGCTATGTTTAGAGGCAGATTTTCTTACTGTCCAGAGTGTCGATGGCTTCCCATGGCCATTAAGCCTGTTTGTGCTGTAGAAGTCAAACCAAATTTAAGTTTTTCACGGTTTCCTTCAGCAGTAAGCCTGTTTGCTCACAGTGTACTATCACACACATGGGGATGGCAAGCATGACACCCCCTTTTTGAATTGAGCTTTTCAGATAACATTGAAATGTATAAATACAACATGCGGAACATATGCATGCAACATGTTAAGATAAAATATATCTGTTGTACATATAATAGGAATCCCAATATTTTCTCTATGATTTTTATTTGTGCAAAGTTTGGCAGGAAATACCAGTAAACACCATTAACACTGTTACTTCACACTCTGAGTTCAACACATCAAAGTATAATCATGCATGTTCTAATACTTTGCTAGCATCTGCACAAATATGTTTCTCTGCATTGCACTTTAGAAAGACATTTGGAACAGAAAGAAGTATCGCTAATGGATTATATTACTTAAATGCATGGAAATTGTTTAATGTACCAATGTGGAATACAGTGAACTGTGTGATTAACTAACCACTTCATTCTGGACAGTTGGCTGTGCACTGAAGCACTGACACTTACAAATGATATACAACTACATAGAGCCTCAACATTTGCAAATTAAAACATTTTATCCCTCCTGCATTGAAACATTAAGTATTGCTTCATACTGACAGTCCACATTTCCCATGCATGAGCACATATCACTGCTAATACCAATACATTTCATTAAGGTTTACATACCATCATTATAACCTGATAATCCATGAATAATTCCTTGTCTAGTCCGTCTTTTACATCTATGTGTGTCTCATCTACACAAGACAGGTAGGTACATGTCACTCAGTTCTGCAGTATACATTACTGACAGCTTTGCTGACATAAGTCAGCAGTATGGATGTATTCTTGATCATAAGATTGTACTTACTATGTCATAAAAACAAATATGGACTTTCAAAAATCCTTCAACATCACAATATCTTCTCTGTCACAGAATAAGATCCTAATTCTATCTACACTGCAAATATCCCATAATGTATGTACTGCCTTTGTGAACTTTCATCTCAAATCAGCATGTCAATGACATTTATAAGTCATGTAATTCCCCTCTGTTACAATGTGCATTTGTCTAACTGTCACATCCTATAATATCATGTCTAATTTTATTTACCTACATTTGCTCAGTAAGTGTGACCACCATTAATTATTCTGACATAGTACTGCAAAGATTTATTATTACATATTTGTCCTCGTGACATAAGTACCTTCACATCAATTATATTGCTAGAGTTTGAACCTTTACGCTCCCATCTGACATCTTTCTGTGCACATTGTCCTCAGTACTCTTTTCCTGTCTGGTAACCTATATATTGTATTTGGCCTTGCTGTTTCACATCTCCTCTTACTTATTATTGTTACATTTAAATGCATGTTTACATGCATGGTGCACTCACTTCACTGTGCATGCCTGTATACAGCATGCATTATTTGCCTTATGTAGCTCTTCATGCTATCTTTACTTCGCTTGTGCTGCTCAACATGGTTTCCTGGCTGCCAGCATTATTGATTTCAATGAAAACTTGTTTCTATTTATGTAGGTGTGATGAGCAGCATGCATATGCTATTAAAATTGCTGGTCATCGCTCTAACAAGTAAACATTGTGTAGGGTTTGCACAGGGACTACATGATTGTTCATGAATCCCACAGATTGTTTTATTTTCCCATGCAGTGCTAACTTAGTACACATGAATTCTGGGCAGTGGTTTTACTTATCTACTGATCAGAAATCAAATAAGTATCCCATAACGAATGATGAATGCAGAGTATAATGCACTTAGAATTGCAAACTTATCTCAGGTATCATAATGCAGACCGAGTCAAACTGATGACTTTAAACTGTGTGGTCTGATGCATTCTGCATATATATATATATATATCTATATATATATATATATATATATATATATATATATATATATATATATATATATATATATATATATATATATATATATATATATATATATATATATATATATATATATATATATATATATATATATATATATATATATATATACATGCATACACACACACACACACACACACACACACACACACACACACACACACACACACACACACGGGTCTATGTCAGATGATCGAGTTTTCAGAAACCCGAAATTCATATGGTCAAGGCCATGTGATCAAGTTTTCGAAAACTCAAACATCAAAAAAAACCCCACAAACATCTACCTTTTTTATGCCACCAACACCCCCTGCAAATTATCTATACCAACTTCAAGATGCACTACAGTAAGGAAAAGGGTAAATTTCCTGATCCTCACTGCACCGCGATCTCCATTCAAAAGTTTTGCATTTCCAAAACTGGTCTCAACCATATTAATTTATATATGTATATATATATATATATATATATATATATATATATATATATATATATATAATGGGTTATCTTCAGAACATCGACAGATCATTTCATTGAAACCCATTTCACTGACAGACCATTTCACTGACAACTAGTAAATGCAGGAATTTAGGGCAAATAACAGGGATTTGTCCCCCTCCCCAATGTAGTGCAACCCTGGAATTAATATATATATAGTTAGGGAGGGTGTGGGGGGCACAGACCCCCACATCTGGGGGTGTGGGGGTGAAGCCTCCCACCTGTATTAGTTTAAATTCTGTACTTTTTGTGTTGATTTCTTCTTTTAATCCAAAATAGGTGGTGGGGGGCTTCGCCCCCCCACACCCCCCCTACCTAGATATGCTAACTCCAGGGTTGCACTTCATTGGAGAGGGGGACAAATCCCTATTTCCCGTAAATTCCTGCAAGTAGTAGTTGTCAGTGAAATGTGTTTCAATGAAATGGTCTGTCGATGTTCTGAAGGTAACCCATATATAATATATATTATATATATGCATGTGTATGTACATATGTATATATATATATATATATATATATATATATATATATATATGTGTGTGTATATATATATATATATATATATATGTATATATATATATATATATATATATATATATATATATATATATATATATATATATATATATATATATATATATATATATCGTGTACCTTAAAAGTAATATGGGTGAATTTTACTTCTAAAATAGTGACAACTTTCTACACTTATGTTGTTTCACTACCTCATTTGGACTCTAAAATTAAGTCTTATAAACCTTTCACAATAGAAACCACATGTAATGCAGAATTTCAGGATGTGTTAGAACTTGGCCTTTAAAATGCTGTGTTCATGTCTATATAAAAAAAAAGTTTTCAGAAAATTGCTGATATGTGCAAATTGTCGATAGCTGTTTTGCCATCACAAGCTTTCAGATAATGCACTTGTAACTGGGGGCAGGATATAAGGAGTCATGTAACAGTGACTGTTGCTTTCATCTGGGGCTTCCCTTCAGTTTGTGGTTGTATGACTATGGAGTTTGTATATACAAGTTATGCAGAATGGAGGCAAAGCCTCAAAAGTAAAATTTGTATTTTGTGTTTTATGTTTTTAACAATTGTCAAAGGAAAATGTTTCATTTAATTTTGCTATTTGCTTTATATTCATTTAAAGAGTCCCATGACATTATGCGTAGTTAGTATTCTGGCACAGAGGAAATTGGCATCAGTGCAAATGATTGATGACTATTAATGACAGAGGCAAAAGACCATAGGCCTGATTCAGAATGGATACTACAAGATGTAAGCCTTATGGACACTGCAGTAACCATTTCTGATTCAATGACAGCCTTACCACAGTGCTATTCTACAAAGAGGAGCAGCACTGAAGTGGGTTGTGTCTGTGGCCAACAGAAGATGATAATGAGGTGTTCTGATGAAGAGGCCTGTTGTAATTAACCATGCGCTCTCCCCTGAAATGCCTGTGGTAAGCCATTTATACATCTGTCCATGTTAATAAACTTGGCCAAAAGCTAATATTCACCTGGTTATGGTAGAAGTAAGAGCTGTATTGTTTAGTAGGCAGGGAGTGGTGGATGTCAGATGTTTATGTGTGTGCGTGTTTGCGAATGTATGTGGGTGAGTATGCAGAAGGAAGAGTGGCATCAGGACTGTGTGTGTGTGTGTGTGTGTGTGTGTGTGTGTGTGTGTGTGTGTGTGTGTGTGTGTGTGTGTGTGTCTGTGTATAAATGTATGAGTGGGTGTATGGAGAAGGGGGTGCTGTCACACCTCCACACTACCCTAGACTAATGAGAACATCCTTCAGTACTGGGGCAGAAGGAATATTAAGACACCAGGGATGTATCTTTATATTATGCCTTAAAGGCACTTTACAGAAAACAGGAAATGTTTTGCAGCACAAAACCATGGGAAAGGTAGAAAACTAGACACTAGGGATGAGTTTTTATATTGTGCCTTAAAGGCATTTGAAGGACTCAGATGTTATGCCTTTTATCATTAATACCAGATTTTGAGCTGTCTGCATCACAATCAGGTGTAAGATATATTCTAACATTATTTAAAATCTTTGAAAAAAATTTAAATCAAATAGATGGGTATGAAAGTTTCAAACCCTGTGTCCCTGCCATACAGATCAACTTGTCAAGTAGAAATCTTAACCCTCTGTTCTAACTGAGGAGTTAGTTTTCAGCCTGTTTTTTGGGTATTACTCAATGATTGCAACCGTCCATGAGTTACAAGGCACAGGTCATATATAAAAAGCAACAGCAGGAGCATTCTGTAACATCAGAGACAAGTGAAGGTGGTGTAGGAGGAGATACTTTGATTTAAAATGTGGAGTAACACTAGATGACACCATGGACAAATTCTAAATGATTACTTGGACCTAAAAAGCTAATACAGCTACAAGTCTGATATCTCAGTACACTTTACTATCAATTAGAAGAATTAAATTCTAATGTCTGGCATTAAGAGACAGAGTGTGTGTGTGTGTGTGTGTGTGTGTGTGTGTGTGTGTGTGTGTGTGTGTGTGTGTGTGTGTGTGTAATGTCCCAGTGAAGAGCACTGTTTAGTTAAGTGACTTTGCTCAGAATAAAACCCTGAACTTTAATTATAGGCAAGTCTCTTAAGCCCATTTAATTATACATATATATATATATATATATATATATATATATATATATATATATATATATATATAGAGAGAGAGAGAGAGAGAGATTTTATCTATCTATCTATCTATCTATCTATCTATCTATCTATCTATCTATCTATCTATCTATCTATAGATAGATATAGATATATATTGTAAATCACTGAGGATTACAGTCTGTCAATGCCAATATCAATCATATAGTTTCTTATTTCTGTTGCTGTGTTAAACAAGCAATAAAAGTGAATACAATGAAGAAGTTGAATAAAAAAACACATGCTTTTATGTATGATCCTAAAATTGTGTGCTGGGGGCTCAGGATTTGAAAACAGGCCAAAGGTACATTTAATCCACCACTGGCCAGATGTGTTTTCAATGAATGATGATTTCAATGCAGTTTCAATGAACGTGAGTTTCAAGGACAGGGAGTTTTACTGTTATTCATGCTAAATCTGGTTTCATTGTGAGACTGTATTGTTTTGTTTAGCAAATGGCTATCTGTATTTGTGGTACAAAAGTTTACGTAAAAGTTTTAAATTAAATCAAATTATCTGTAATCGTAGGAATAATGAAGAAGAAAATAGTATGAGAAGTGTTTATGGTAAATGGGGATAGATATCCAAGTGATGATACACTGAATGGCTGAAGGATGGTGGAGTGATCCAGTACCCCACCTGGGGCCCCATTTGGCCATGATCCAGCTGTCATCTGGAGTACTGTGAGTTATTTTGGTGGGTCTCTGGCAATCATTCCAGAAGTGAAATCATCCTGAACAAATATGGAGACATTATTCTGGTTACCATCAGACTGAAAGACACGGAGGACAAAAAGAATCTAGGTATGGAGGGAACACTTTCTTTACGTTTAAACCAAGCATCGATAATTACACAATCAAAGAAAGGTTCTATATGCCAAAGAACATTAAGATTAGGCAGTCTGGTGTACAGATTTCTGGTTTTGAGCAGAACCATATTAATGTGATCTTAATTGGGGAATGAGTCAGGTCACCAAAATTAGTTTCAGTGAACATAAAATGACTGAAGTAATTTTACAAAACTGCATTTATCAACATTGGAGTTTGCCTTTTTTCTCCACTTTTGTGTGTGGTTGGGGTATCCCTCCAGATGGGAGATGCAGGGAGGCTTGCTCCTGCAAAACTAACTCCTTGGATGTTCACTGAAGTTGTTTTCTGTGAACATTTTTTAAATTATTTACATTTGCTGAAACTACCTTTGGTGAGTCAACATGAATCCATAAATTGGTGGGGGGAATTAATAATATTGGACTACTCATTAACTGGACTCCATATTAAAGGACACTATGGATGCTGCAAAAGCTTTAGCCAGTATGGGGAAGGATTTGAATGAGGGGTACAGTCAAGGCTGGATCCAGCAATAGGTGACCTAGGCAGCTACCTAGGGCCCAGTATTATCTAGCGGCCTGGCCATCAGCATTAATCAAAAAAAAAAGAAAGACATTTTTTCATATAACAATTTAAAAATATAACAACATTACTGCTTTCTTACCTCGCACTTATTTCTGCACAGCTTTGCGCGTGCCATTAGTGATTGGCATGCCAAATGGGTGGGGATATCGAGGAAGACTGACAGGCATGCTAACTTGCATGTCACGTCATGTAAATTGCTAAATATTCATGCACACAATGAACTCCATCCTCGTAGAAATTATAACTTTCTCCTTTTTCTGGGGGGGAAGCCCCCCTGCCCCCCACACCCCCCGCTTCTGTACAGATGTGGATGCCTTAAGGCCAGCTGTCCAGTTCAGCACTGAAGAAGTGCTGTGCAACAGTGCTGCTACCCTCTTCGAGAAACATTTTTTTAAAATGTAATGGTATTCTATCTAAATAAACAGAGTGTTGTTGTTGCAGTTTTTTAAAGCAAATGGTTAATGAATTTCTTAATTCAGAGTGGTGTTGGAGTTACGCAGGTTCTGTAAATCTGTAATAATAACTATCTTTTAATAATTTTATAAGCATAGCTTCTTGTGTTTCTACAGATACTCAATATTAATGACATCCCCTACCGTCCGCAAATGAATATTCATGCAGCTGCTGCCTAGTCCGGCTTGGAGGCGTGTTTGGGGCAGGATTGGTTACTGCGCATCCTGCGATGTACTACACTTGCAGATTACCAATATGTGTTTGGGGCGGGATTTGCTACTGCTCATCCTGCGAGGTACTACACTTGCAGATTACCTGATGATCCACCAAAGCTATACTTATTGTTGTCCAATCTGCCACTGCTTAGAACCCACCAATGACAAAACAGTACTGGGTGCTTTTTTGTTTCTCAGAAAAAACAATTCAACTTTATATGCTACAGTCCCACAGAGTCAATGCATTACTGACCCATTAACCCTGGGCTGCTGTCTCATTCTTACTCCCTGGAACTGCATTACCTTGGATGACTAATTTTATTTCCTTGGTAAAAGACACAAATTGGAAGATGAAGTGAAAATCCATATAGTTGAGAGGTATGATTTCATATTCAATACAACTCTCTCTCTGTCAGGAAAGCCGCAATTTAATGAAAGTGTACTTTTAATGTACGATATATTTGTGAGCTAACTTATTTGTGTTCAGTAGGAACATTGAGCGTCATTAGCTTCTTTGTGCATGTGTCTCTGTCTCTCGGTCATGCACACACACACACACACACACACACACACACACACACACACACACACACACACACACACACACACACACACACACACACACACACACACACCTACTTTCACATACACAAACATTCTGCTTTCATGCATGTACTCACTCACTCACTCACTCTGTACTTACTTATTAACACAGGTAAGTGCTGTCCCTTTCAAAGGCAATGGTGGCAAATCCATACATGAGTCCCTCTTCAGCAAGAACACATACAAACTGATTCTTTGGCACAAAATAAAGGCGGGAACACACAGTAGGGTTGCCACCTTTTCAAATGCCCGAAGTGAGACTTTTTTGGTACGAACGTCAGATTTTGCAGGTCAAAACATACCTACGGCCATACAAAGGACAGAACTTCACTTTTTTGCCTAAATAAAAGCTTATTCTTGTAGCATTTTAGTTGCTTTTTCTGTTTCTTATAACATTTAGGTGTTTCAGATACAGAATAACTGTTTTATACAACTATTACATAAAATATAGGAAATAATTTTGTCCTAAAATTTCAGGACATTTGCCATTTTTACAATTTTTATGCAAGACACAACTGAGGGCCTGTCCCTCGCAAAGTAGGAGAGGTGGTAACGCTAACACACAGATCCTTCTTTGGTGCAAAAAAATCAAAACTAGAAGGGTGCTTTGGTGAATGCACACACTGACAGAGTTATAAGTCACGGGCGTGAAAAACATAAAACAAAAAAAGTGTTTTGGGGCATAGGTATATCGATGTTGCAGTTAGAGGCCAGGGGCCACATGGAAGAGCTCTGAGGGCTGCACGTGTCCTGCAGGCCGCAGGTTGGACATGTCTGAGCTACTATGTGACATTTAGTAAATCACGTAATCAGACAATGCTCTGGAGTAACTGAGAATTTGAGCTGGTCTCTTTAATGGTCTATAGGACCAGTAATATGAACGTGTTGTCATTGTTTGCCAGCCATTCTCTATTGCTCAGCTGATCTAGAAATCTTATGGCAATATCACCAACACATCAAGTTTTAAATGTAACATACACAATTTGTTTTTCAAGGCAGCAGGCACTACATTTGTAGATGACACATTGAAATGCAAAGCAATTTGCCAGCAGAAACTTCTGTGCTACTAATAATTCTCTTTGATGTGTAATTATTTAGAAAACATTTACTTCTGTGGAGATTTTGCATATTGCCTTAGCATATGTTATCAGGTGGTTAATATTTATCATGGTCTTATAAATACTCTTCTATTTAAATTGCATTACACATGGCTGGATCTTATGGTCTGATGCTAGTGATCTTTATACAATTTCATGAATTTCATCCAAAGCTACTAATAAACACATGTAATTTTATTTCTTCATAACAATAAGAAATGTAGATAGTCAACAAAGTAGCTGTAATTGCTGGTGGGGGTGGGGAGGCTCTCAGTGGATGAAAGTAACTTATGCTCTTATCATCTCTTCATTTGTAAACACTCTTTAATATTTCTTTGCAAGACTAATGTGCGTGTGTGTGTGTGTGTGTGTGTGTGTGTGTGTGTGTGTGTGTGTGTGTGTGTGTGTGTGTGTGTATGTATGAATTAAGTTGGAATACTTTGCTGTTTGTGACAAGCTTCCACACAAAGTACTTTTTCAAGACAAAGGAAAAACAGAAAGTACATCATAGATGTTTAAATAACCTGAGAAGTCATATGACAATGTTTCAACATTTAAACATTTAAAGAGACATTAATTTCACAGGATGCATCTTTAGCAAAGGTTTCAAATTATACCCACCATTAAATCTTGATGATTGATCAGCTCTAAACACTGAAATCCATTAATACATTTTCTGTTTTGGTGGATACATTACCACATCTTATATTCTCCTTTACTGTTTGTAATGCTGAAACTCTAAAATAATGACATCCCCCTTTTTTAAGAATGTGTTTATAAAGCTTATTAGTAAGTACTTTATGTCTTATATCAGAGAAGTGCTCACCAATACATTCTTTCAACTTTCTGTTGCATTACCAATGTAGAAGGACTTGCATATCTGGCATAATGCAATATATAGTATACATTTTTTATCAAAGTTAGGACGGATTAATATGCAGTCAGCAGTGTAGCTATAATTACTGGGTTTGGGGGATGTCTACGGTTAGATATATACACAAAATCCACCACTGGCCAGATGAATTTTCAGTGGATGTGAGTTTCAATGAATGTGAGTTTCAAAGAAAGAGAAGTTTATTGCTCTGCATGTAAAGTCAGTTTTCACTGTGATACTGTTTTTTTTTTTTTAACAATTTCCCATCATTCTTTGAGCTATAAAATTTGAATAAAGGTGTAAAACTAAATCACTATAACAAATCACTATAACAATAAAGAAGGAAACAGTGTGCATGCTAACAGGTTTGAACAGTGTTTATGGTGAGTGGGGATAGACAATCAAGTAATGGGACACTGAAATGGCTGTGGGGAGATGGGGGCCCTGGTCCATTATCCTGCCCAGGACTCCATTTGACCATGATCTGACTCAGAGTATAAGCCTTCCCTTACAAATCCAGTTGGACTGTTAATCTTGTCACATCTTGACATATGCTAGCCCCCACCCAGAATGATACAGTTACTGAAGCCAATTTTCTTTGATTTGTACCCAGACATTTTTCTTGGTGAATGAAGGAGTCCAGTCAGGGAAAGAGACTTACCTGCATTTGTCAGAGGGAGGGAAATATCTGGTATGTCTCTCTACATGTCCTTCAGCATTTTGCATCCCAGCCCATACTTTGCCACATGTACTACCACAACATCACAGTCATGTTTGTCTTGAAAAAGGGTCATTAGGGCCCTTGTAACATCAGATACCTTAGCCCCTGAAATGTAACTAATAGTAACCCTTTTCTTGTCCAGTCTTTTGAATGGACAATCTGAATGCCTAAATAACTGAGTCACCAATCACTAAGACATTTTTGTTGGTAGAATGTTTAGGACTACATGAGTTGGAGCACTCAGACTCTTGGTTAATTAGTATGCATAGGTATGCATGCATTAGATTTGCCAATGAGCTTCTATGAGACCTCTTCTCACTAGTTCTAGGAGGCTTTGGTAGATATGTTGTAATGGTCTTAGTTTATGACAGTATACTGCAGTTTTGCTGAGAATATGATTGGGGTGGGAGTGAGAGTGAGTGTGACTGTGTGATACTGACTATGAATGGTTTAGGATGAGAATGATGCCTCCAGATTTGTTAAATACTTGCATCTCTCACAAACAGTTATTCCACTGGTATTTATTTCAATTTGGTACAAAAGAGTAAAATATTTATGAACTCTTCAAACAAAGATGTAATAATTTTGTTGCAGTTTTTATTTTGTGTATCTTAAGCTACTACAGGGAAACATCATGTTGCCAATGCAGTCAGGAATTATATGATTTTAAATATGTAATTAATATAAAATTATTGGATTACATGCCATGAATATATGATTGGAATTTTAACCAGAATTTTTATAAAGTAATGCAGTCAGAGAAAATATGGCAATAATCTACTTTTACTGGAATATTGCAGAATTACATTTTGCATTTTAAAACAACTTCTCATTGCTGTGAGGTATGAGCAAGTTTCTACAAACAAACTTCCCTGGCAATGTTTTACAAAATAACATCGATGTAGTACTTTCAAAAGTTTAGAATTATTTTATTTTTTTATCTGTTCTCATTTGTTTGCCAAGAAAGTCTAATATAGCTAGCGAACCCCTTTTAGTGGAGGGCCAGAGGGCCTCTCTATGTGGAACAGTAAAAGTAGTACATATGCAACATACAGAATACTCAAATAACATTTAGCAGAATTGCATATAAAGCTCCAAGAGAACTATTTACAGTAGTACTTGTACGATATACAGAATGGTTAATGACTGTACTATCTATATAAAGTAGGTATTGAATTGGTTGACTATGGTATAATTTTGTTTTTGTGTATATGTTGTTGGCTGTGTATCTTGTCCTGGATTTAGGAGTTGATTAACTGGGGCTGAAAACAGTTTTGTATTATTATGGGCATGCCTTCGTTGAAGGTTGGGCATCAGGCTGGCACCTCGGCACCATAAAAATCGACTGCCAGTCATTAGCGGACCGGAGTTCCGTTGTGGCAACCCCTAACCAGGAAAAGCCAAAAGAAAAACAAGTGTGTATGTTTTGATATGATTAATAGTGTGTTTTCTTATTCTTGGTGAAAAGTAGTTTGGTTTGGATTCTTAGTTGATTATATGCTACTAAAGTAGGAGCGGTTTTATTTTTTTTCTCCAGACCATCCATGCTTTGTCTCCTTGTTTCATAAGTTGTATAGTTGGTAAGGACAGCCATGGGACAGAGTTGGCTTTGGCAATTTTTATTCTGATGGAGCTAGTGTGCTTGGGATACCTAGGAAGATTTTGCAAATCTATCAGAAAAAATAGTCTATAGATATGGATTGTTAACAGACTCAAAAGACCTTTCAATATTTAAACTGATAATAGCCAATTTTGTTTATTATACACATAATCATTTAACATTGCTTGTTTAATATTATCAAAAGTTTGCCTGTTAATTATAAATCTTTTCTGATCCATGCTAAATAGAAAAGATAACATGTGCTTAGGTCAACTTGAAATGGAAGACATGAATGCTTATTAATCTATGGGCCAGATTCCAAAAGAGTTGCTCTCATTGGCAGTCTGCTTTGATTCAAAAGCACTTGCTCTCAAGGTAAATGACTTACTTTGGTGTAAGGAGTATCTATAAACAGGCTTACACCAGGGCTAGATTTCAGAATACCTTTTCTCAGCCTGCTCTTGGTGTAAGTGGTCGATTACACTGAGAGCAAGTCTTTTGGAATCAGGCCCTCTGTTAAAACAAGGAATATATGAAGAATATAGTGTTTGATTTTTGTCCTGCTTTTAAACAAGTGTAGCACAGGACCCCATTTTTCAAGATGAAGGATTAGAGTCATCATTGTGTACTGATACATAACCATTTCCATGGGAAATATAAAGCCCCTCTTAGATCAAAAAGAATTAAAGCCAAAACCATTCCCTGGCTATCTAATGAAACCATAAGACTAATGCACCTTAGAGACAAATGCTGGAAGCAATACCAAAAAAATAGGTTAACAAACACTCTAATAAAATTCAAATGACTTCACAACTCAGTGAAGAAACTAATAACTAAAGACCATAAGATTTATTACTCCAAACTCCAATCAGAACATAACTCTAACCCCAAAAAGTTCTGGAATTGCATTTCCTCCCTTCTAAACCCTAGTAGAAAAGACAATCCATGCCCTAACCCAAACTCCCCAGACCATGAAATTGCATCTAAATTCAAGACCTTTTTTGTTGACTGCATAGCCAAACTAACAGCAAACATTCCCAATTTCTCTCCCTCTCATAGTCCGCCATTCACTGATTTTCCCTCTAACACTCCACATTTCAGTCTTAAACCTATCCCCACCAGCAGGATAAAAAACTCCTCCTTAAACTAAAGTCTTGCTCCTACGCTGCTGATAATCTGCCTCCATCTTTCCTTAAGATGGCTGCAGACAGCATTGCCCTCCCCATTTCCATTCTTATCAACAGGTCCATCCAAGAAGCCTATGTCCCCTCAATCTGCAAGAAAGCTTTTGTCACCCCTCCCCACAAAGGTGGCAATAACACAGACACTACTAACTTCCATCCTATAGCTATTCTCTCACCTCTTTCTAAAATCCTCGAAAAGTGCATTCATCACCAGCTCTTGCTATATCTAACACACAATCATCTTCTTACCCCAACACAACATGGTTTCAGACCTGGCCACAGCACTACCACTGCTCTTCTGCCCTTTCTTGACACCATTAATTGTGCTCGTGACTCTGGGAAAATTGTATCCACCTTTTACTTAGATCTCTACAAAGCCTTTGACACTGTCTCACATCTTCTACTCTTATCTCAACTTTCCTCCTTCAGTTTCTTTCCTTCCTCCATAGCCTGGTTTACAAGCTATCTTGCAAATAGACAATAAGCTGTTAAATTGAAAAATTCCACTTCATCCTTTCTCAACAATCCCACCAGTATCCCCCAAGGCTCTGTTCTCGGCCCCTTACTTTTCAATATTTTAGTTAATAACTTTCACAAATCCATTGATAATGCTACACTAATCCAGTATACTGATGATTCCACAATCATCTGTACAGCAAACTCTCCCTCTGAACTCCTTCAAAAACCCAAACAGCCTTTTCCAATACCGAAACTTGGATGCTAAACAACCATCTCACTTTCAATGCTAACAAAACAAAAATCATGCTATTCTATCCTTCAATAAATTTCACCATAGACAAAAGTTCATTTAAAACAAAAAGCCACAATAACACTCTAATCGATATTGTACCTCACACCAAACTACTCTGAGTCACTACTGATGAACATTTAAAATTCAATATCCACATACAAAATAATATAAAAAAACCCCACCAAAACTAGGTCTGATGTATAGACAAAATTACTATCTAACCACTTCTATCAGACATACTCTAGCCTCCTCCTACCCGTTCCCCTCTCTTATGTATGGTGCCCCTCTACTTACTCATCTCCAGCTTAGCCTAAAAAACAAACTGGAAGCCTGCTACAACAAAGTCTGTAAATTTGCTACAGGGTCAAATACTCCACCCATCACTGCCATTCCCTCCACTCCCTGGCTTGAGCTTCCTAATTACCTGAAATTCATCCAACTCACCACTGCTCACAAACTCATATCCAACCCTCCATCTGCCCCTCTGTTTCATCTATCTTAACCCCTTACCTCCCCAGTCGTACTCTTAGACCTGAAAACCAAAACATCCTTAACATCTATAAACCCCTTAGCCCTCCTGGCCAATTACTTCTATCACACTGCTTAGCTAAACTATGGAATTCTCTCCCCCCATCCACTGTACTCACAACCATTCTAATTTCACATCTCTCCTCCATTCTTACTTTACCTCAAACTGAGACTGTTCCTGCTCTCTTTCCATCTAAATTACACTGTCGTCTCTTTCAAACCTCCCTTCAATCTCATCTACTACCACCTCTGATCACTAACATTATTGTTAGAACAAACACTAAACTTGTATCAACACTTTATGATTTGTACTTTTAATTATATTCTCTGTATTACTTTTGACTTTATCTATAATTTAACATTTGTGTTTTTTAAACATATACTCCCTGATTTTGTATTTCTGATTTAAATTGTATATTTATGCTTTTGTATATTGTATATTCCATAATTTACTTATGTTATAGTCTGTTAACTGGTTTTGGAGATTTTCTCCCCAGGCCTCCACTGAAAATGGGCTCTGCTTGGACAGTCGACTTCCCCAGTCATCAAACTGGAAATAAATAAAATAATTTGTAAATATTAGTAACAATGCCATCTATTGTGGCAGCTTTATTGAACTTTAATTTCTTAATTTAGTGTTTAATATATCCTTATAAAATGAAATAATTAGATTGTTTATTTATTTAGATTCACATTGAGGAGTAGTACAGTGGTCTAAATGACCATTTGGAAGCCCAGCCTGAGGGAAAATGGGTTCCAAAGTAAAATACATTGAAGTAATATACTATGTATGAGGAGATACAAGTAGAAGAATATTCACTAGCCATTCGGGTCATATGAATAAGCAGAAATAGGTTAAAAGGGTAACAGTAAGCAGAAGCAAAACAAGATTAAGAATCCACTCGTGAAAAATGTAGGGTTATATATAATATACTGGTAACTGCAGATTGCCGGAGTCTGTGCTGGAGAAAGAGTCTTAGGTCATGTATCCTCTATGGGGTCAGTACAGTCTGTCCTGCCAGGTCATGGATCATTCAGGAGGCAGATAGTGGAGTGGTGTGGGCTACTGTGGAATCATGGGGAAGAAAGAGTAATGTGTTGGGTGAGCTGAAAGAGAAGCTTGACAAGCATCACACACATCCATGGAACTTTCCATAGCCAGGAGTGATGGCAGTGATGGAGTCAGAAACGAGTTGTCTGTGTCCATGTGAGTTACCACAGTCATGGGTGGATGCAGTGGTGGAGACAGAAGAATGTTGTCTCATAGGATCATAGGTTCATAGGTTGGTACTTGGCTATTGGCCCTAGGGGCCTATACAAGCCTAGCCATAACAATTCCCTGGCTATTTCTTCCCACAGTATTTACTTCCCTGGAACCCTGTCTAGCAGGGCGACTGACATGATCCATGGGGTAAATTTCCTATCTCCCATCCAATCATCAAGGTTCCTTTTGAAGAGGGCCAAACAGGCACTCTGCTTGACATGTATGGGCAGTCTATTCCATAGTCTGGGTAGTCTGTGGGTCAAGAACAAGAACCTATCCCTCCAGCATGTTTTGTTCATTGTGATGACAAGGTTCAGTTCCTTTGAGCATGTGTCTCTGAGGGATTAGGATTTCTTTAAGTGCAGCATGTCCAACAGCTCTGAGTTTGGCATGGCCTTGTATGTTAAGCAGAGATTGTCTCTGAGTAAACGAAATGTGACAGAGTATAGTTGGAGTTTTTTTAGATGGTCAGCATAGGGCATCTGCTTTAGGCCTGTGATTCTTTTAGTGGGGTATTTCTGCAGCCTTTCCAGTTTTTGCAGATGTTTTGAGAAGTACATACCAAATGGGGTGTTGTATTCTATAATGGGTCTAATGAGGGATGAGTACTGCGGGACAATGACCTCCTTTTTTCTGGATGAAAAGCCCTTAGTGATGAGGTGTGCCACATAGAAGGATTTCCTGACTGTTGTGGCAATGTGGTTATTGAAAGTGAGACCACTGTCCGCCTGTGTCCCTAAGCCTCTTATCACACTTTCGGTGTTTAGTGTACTGACACCTATGTGGTAATTCACAGGTACATGTTTTTTTCCCAAAGGAGATAACTATACATTTCTTGGCATTGAGCTTGAGCCCATGGCTCTGGCACCAAGTATCTGTTTATGTAAGGCCCTTTTGTAGAATATCCACATCATTTGGGGATTCAGTAATGGCTCCCAGTTTGCAGTCATCTGCGAACTTTGTTAGCCAGAGTCCCTTAATGTTGGTCTGTACTTCAGAGAAGTAGATACCAAACAAGAGTGGTCCCAGGACTGAATCCTGAGGTAATCCACTTGTCACTTGTCTGGAGCTGGATTTGGAGTCAGTGTGTGTGTGTGTGTATGACTGACCAAGGCCACAGTAGAAGCATCAATGGAGCCAGCCATGTCTGCAAAGTTGTTATGTTGATCTACAGTGTACAACTGTGACCTATCTTGAGTATGCCTGCCATATGCAAGCAGCTGCACATGCAACCTAATGAGAGCTGTGTGAGCTGCAACCCTCAAACTTTTTTAATGATTTTTAAGAAGGACATGGACATCTTCACACAGGTTGCACAGCTCAATGAGAGCCTCCAACATGGCTTAAGTTGCAGCTATCTGTGTTTCAATCACAACCCTGTACATTTGCTGGTTAGAGTCTAGGTTACCATTGATATCATGTAACACCAGCACCTCAGGTCATCACCAGGCACCAATGCACCTCTCCTCAAATCAATGTGTGTCATCTCTACGTCTGTTCGTCTCTCAGATACTGACAGTGTTTCTTACACATATGAGTTGCACATGAGAGAATGTCTTTCACTAAGCACTGGTAATGTGGAGATGGTACGATGGATATCTGTAGTAATCTCAGCTATAGGGGAGAAGAATATTCCCCCCACTGTTAGTGTCTTCAACAGTACCACTGTGTCATTTGAATGAACTGTGTGTAAAATGCCATTATTGTCAGCCTCTGTTGTTCTGCTGCACTCAGGCATGCACAGACATGAATTGCTGGATACTCTTTTAATGGAACCTGTAAAAGAAAACAGATAGTGTAATCATGAATAACTTGTTAAGTATCAGACCTTAACCACCAGCCATTCATTAGAAGGACAGGTAGATGGAAGGAATATGCAGAGATTGTAAAAATGTATATAATCTGTTAGTACAGGATGTAACCATTGTCCTAATGTCAGTGTCTGACAGGAAGGCACCATTCTATGTAATAATACTGTTCAGAAGTGCTCATAAGTCTTATTTTGCAATGGCATGACACACAACTTACTTGATTCACCCACAGGCATATAGGCAGTTAACAGCTGTGCTTTAGGTGTGTGGACGTGATGATGCTTAGCGATAGTAAAGTACATGTTGAAGTTTGCATACACTGGGAAGATGAGCTATCAATGTGTGACATGACTGGCATTTGCCATTACTCACCTGAGGCCCCCCACACACACACTTAGCCACACTTGACCAGTCCAGCTCACACATTCAAGCTACCACCCTAAATCATAGTACTGTCAGTATTACGTTTGTGGGTTATTAGAAATTGCTTCATCTCTGGGACTGTTAATGTTTTGTATGAGCAACCCCAATTGTAGTCCTGGTATCAACTATGTCTTGTGTTCTGTTCCATGCACGCAAGAGCTTGTTAGTCATCCTCTGGCATGATTGCAGCACTGCAGGGGTTTGGCCCACCAACAGCATTTATCTGCTGCACCATTTTCTGCCACACTTGTTCCCTGAAGCCATTATCTGCTGCAAGTTTTCATATCTAACAATAGATGCTGGCCACATTAGATGTTACTCACATTTCCTTAAAGCAGCACAGTAAGTTAACCTCTGCTCCAGTACTTATCTCCTCGAGTTACTGGGTTTGGTAAAAGCAAAAAAAGTACAAGGAATAGCCGTATGTTTTTTTCTTTTTTTGCTCTGGGGAGCATGGATTTAATTGTTATAAAATCACTGGCTTATTAAACTAAAGTGTTTTTTTTTTGTTTGTTTTTGGCTTTTCACTTCATACACTTCTGTGTGGAACAAACCACAAATATGAGGCAAAAATCTGGCCATTCTGAGACGTTTGATGACTAGTGTGAGGATTCCCCACTAAAACGTAATTTTGCAAAAAATATTATACATCTTTTGTTTTTAGAAGAAAGGTTTTAGAGGAAACTACTGTTTTTGTTTCATTTAGTTACATTTGGATGATGCATCTCTAAATAAATCCCTCATATATTTTGAAAATATTCCTAAATTATGATTCAACCATAAAAATCATCCCATACTTACCAGTTAAATCACTGAGCAATCACTGAGATTTATGTTTGAGTAAATGTGTGATATTAAAGGGAGAAACTATATGAGAATTATTCTGACAAATAATTTAATAAAATAACAGAAATAATACAAATGAATGTCCATCTAGATTATTCTTCCTTTATTTTCAAGTAAGAAAGGTTCTGCTTTATTTCTACTTCATTTCTTCAGTTGTTTCAATAATGTTCTTTGACTGAATATATTTTAGCTTCCCCAGGAAGAAATATGTTAATTTTGTGTGGAAAATGATACAAGTTTTTGTTCTGTATTTTACAGAGATTTGACTAGTGGCCAGCAAGCTTTCACTTTCTTTTCTATGATTTTATAGGAATGATCATTATTAAAGCTCACAATACCGGATCCTGCTTTACAAGGAGGGCTAATCCATGATGATCTTAGATTGAGTTGCTTTCCAAGTAAATATTTTTGACAATAATGGATATGGTAGGGGAGCCTTGTTTAGTGGGTTGCCATGTCAAAGACTTGTGTGTTCATTTGATGCTGCGGGAAAAACCCTCATGAAAGTTAATTCAGGCACCAAGAAAGTTAACTATTTTGCTCCCTCTGTTTTCACAAGAACACCATGTATTCAGTGGTTATTTTTGCCTTACTTATTTCAAGATAATCTGCATTTTAAATAGCTGATTAATTCATTTTATTTTAGTACACATTCAGTCATAGATTCATAGCTAAGAACTAAGCTAGCTGTCCTTGCAGGCCAGTTTTCCTTTTTGTGCTCAAAATAACTTATTCCCTTTGGTTATAGATTGACATTACCCATCCCATGCTTGATAATTATATATTACCCCTAATAAGAATAACTGGGATCATACCATAGATGGTTTGTAGGGACCATTAATGGGATAAAGCATTTAGCAGTTGCCTCTGTACATTAATAGTACAGGGAACAGTCCTGGACTAAATTTTCTAATTCCTATGCATTGATCCAAGTTGTGCTTGAATATGGACAGGGATGAACTTTTATTTTAGGTGGATGGGGAATTTGTTCCATAGCAGCAACATCTTCTGCCAGACATACCTGCCCATCCAAACCATACTATTGATGTTGCAGAAGAGGTTTAGATCCTTAGACTGTGTATTTCTGATGTCATTTCATTTTCTAATGTGCAGTAAATCCATCAGGAATTGGTTGTAAAATGCCTTGTATGCCAAATACAGGTCACCTCTTAGTAGTCTGTAGGATACCAGGTTTAGTGACAGGACTTTGAGTTGCTCCATGTAGGAGATGTTGTTTAGGCCTTGTATGCTTACAGTAATGTATCTCTGTGGACATTTCAGTTGTTGTATATGTCTCGATGGATACATGTCAAAGGGGGCATTATATTCCATGATTGCTCTAATGAGGGCTGAGTAAAGGGGCTCAATGGCATCCTTACACCTAGACATAATCCCTGTGTTTATAAGCTCTGCAATATAGAAGGACTTTCTTACAACAATCAACATATGTTGGTCAAAAGTTAGGTCACTGTCCACATACTGTATGTTCCCAAATCCTAAGCAACTGGGTCAGCTCTTAGGTGTGTATTTTCAATGTGGTAGTTCCTTGGGGAAGATTCCTTCCTAAAGGATACAATAATGCATTTTTGGCATTTAGTTTCAGTCCATGATTTTGGTCCTAGTTATTTATTTGGGACAAATCTTCTTGCAAGATGGCTAAGTCATTTGGGGATTCAATGACTTATCCTAGCTTGTAGTCATCTGCATATTTAGTCAGCTAGAGCCCTTTGGTATTGATGTTTACTTCAGAAAAGTAGATGCCAAACAAGAGAGGTCCCAGAAGTGAACCCAGGGTAACTCCCCTGATGACCGGCCTCTTTCTGCAGGCAAGCTCCCCTATTTTTTATTATTCATGTCCTATCGCTGAGCCAGCTGGCAATCCAGTGGGTGACATAGGGGATTATTCTTAGTTTTTTTAGCTTTTCTACTGTGCCTGAGTGGGGAATTGGGCCAAAAGCTTTGGCCAGATCAGGGTTGCCATGTGTACTGTTTTGCCTTCATCCATTGCTTTTGTGACCTTTTCAAAGAAATCCACCAGGATGGCTAAGAATGACCTGTCCTTGATGAATTCAACCTCACATGGGTCCAGTGTTTGGAGGTCCCTATGTCCTGACTGATTAGTTTCATGATAAGTCTCTCCATCACTTTACATATTAAGCTGGTCACACTTATGGGTGTGCTGTTTGCCTGGCTCTATGGACTGTAGCTGTTCTTTGGTCACTTGTTACAAATCTTGTATAAATGCTGAGCTTGAACAGTGTTGTTAGGTGTGCGGTGAAATTGTGCTTCATGTTACTTAAGATGCATCCAGAAATTTTGTCAGACCCCATCAATGCAGAATTTTTAGCTTTTGATAGCACTTTTTGGATTTGGTTTTGTGTGACAGCTGGAGATTATTCTGTTTTGGGTATAATTTGTAGGACAGACAGAGGGAAGAGAGAGGTAAAGACAAAGCTGAATTTAGTTGCTAGTAGGTTTGCTGTATCTTCAGCCTCCATGTAGATAACATCATTCACAATCAGCTGAGCGCATTGCTGCATTTTGCTTTTAAGGTTATAAACAAAACTAAAAAAAATGTCTTGTGATTGGTTTTGTCTGGGTGGCTATTTTAGTCTCAAACTTTACTTTGGTGGATTTTATTAAGCTCCTGAGATATTTGCTTATTTCAGTGACAAGGACTCTAACTTTCTGGGAATTGCTGTTTTTATTTTTGATTAAAAGACTTTTCCTTTTATTATAAAACTTGTTGATATAATGATTCCACCATGTGGGTTGTTTCTGAGGTTTGCCCTGCCCTTGCTCCTAATAGGAAAGTTGCATCTAAGAATCTGTTTACATGTTGGCATAGTGTTGTGTATTTTTGTGTATTCAATACAGTTAATTTGGTTTGGTGGGAACTTGAAGCTTACTAGTGTATCACTTAGGATTAGGTAGTTTATCTTAAATACATTTCTAAAGGTATCTTGGTGGAAGGGCTCTCTGGTTTCAGTTTTATTTCGAAGGAGACTGCTTTATGGTCAGACCTAACAAGTGACAAAGTTACACAAGGGGCAGTGCAAGAATCTTCCATATTAGTTAAGAGAAGATCCAAGATTTTATCTCCCACAGTAAGTGCTCTTGTTAATTGTTCCAGGACATTTGTATTGACAAAATCCAGCAATTGTTGTGCTTCTGCAGTAGCTAGCCTAAATTTGTAGAAGGCATTATAGACTGCGCAGCTTGAGCGCTCTCTGTTATTTTAAACCATGCCTCAGTCACTACACAGACATCAATGCCCTCCAGGGTGAGAAGGGCTGGAAGGGAATGAAGTTTATACTTTAGGCTCCTAGCATTGATCAGTAACACCTTCATAAATCCCTTTGCTCATTTCATTATGATGGTAGGGGTGGACTGTCTTTGCCAATAATCACAATGCTAGAGAGGACAGATGGAGACCATCCCTGGCAAAGCAGCATGGTCTTTCATTTATATCCTCCTCAGCTGACAGATATTAACCCTCTTTTAAATGACACTAAAAGCTAAGCCAGTTACTAAAGCCAATTATTTTTTTACTAATATTGTAACATCATCCTTGGAGATGGTAGAATGCTGCTCAGCGCTAGGCCTGTACCTGCCTTGGACATGTAGTCTGAGCGCTCATTCATGTCTCTGTTCATGTAGTGCATGGAGGTGTACCTCAAGTCATTGACACTGACATGAACTATAACAGTCATATTGGTACCTGAGTGCATGCATGACCCAGCAGATCCTGGCACCAGACAAGGGCACATCTGTATGTCTTACAATGAAGTCTCCCATATCAAGAATGTTTGGTTGGGTCAAAGCCTGTCTTATGGGCTCAGTATCTGTGACTTTGGGGCTCCTTGTGCTATATGAGGAAGCAGCTATGTGAAAGTTAGGCAAGTTAATCTTTAGAACCAAAGCACATGATGGATTATGTGCATTGTGACGGCCTTAGAGAGGTGTGATGTGTGGTGTACAGGGGTGTAGCCCTACCACTGCCCTGTGCTGGCCCCTGAACTAGTGCCCCATCCTCATTGCTCAAACAGAAGAGTAGAAAATAAATAAATAAGAACTTCTGTCAATCTGCAGGATGCCATTTTCCTGGCTTCCTAAAGACAGTATCCACAGACCCCACTTCCCACTCTTCAAGTAGAGAAAAAAAAAGGCCAGCTACAACAGTCTAAAGCACACACACCCTCCCTGCCATATCTCTTTACTGGAAGAGGACAAAAAGGACTGCTCCATTCCAGTAGACTGGCTGTCCAAGCCAGCCAGATGCACATCCCTCTCTGCATCTGTTCCTCAGTGAAAAAGACAAAAACTAAGAATTGTTACATATTAAACTGTAACAAACTGATTGATAGATTTGTAGCAATCAGTTTGTTACAGCTTACTACAGAAGTTGGTAAGTTGCTTTTTATACCAGCATTAAGAAATGCTGTACAGAAAGAAGAATGCCCCCTAACACCTAGAACCACCGTGTATGCTCCCTTAGCTCCACCCTTGCTATTCTACTGGTGGACTAATGTTGACAATTTTGTTGTCTTGGTTTACTGTGTGTGAGATATTAACCTCCAAGGATATTATATATGCATATCTCTCACACACCATGTTATGTTGTTTGAGTAAAGTAAATGGTGATCATCAAACAGCATGAGAAAAGTGCTACACTGTCTCAAGATACCATCTCAATCAGGCTGGATAGAGAAGTTGTGGGAAAGTGCTGCTCCATGATACAAACAGGAATGATGCTGGGGGAAGGGATAACTATAATGGCTTGGAGTTTGATTTTAGAATAATGTTTGGGTGGACTTGTTACTGATTATTTAAATTTAAATACAAAACAACTCACCTGGAAAACTTCTTCTTCCCCTATTAAGAACCAGTAAAGTAATTACATAAAAAAAAAACTCACTAATTTGATACTAAAATTAGTGCATGCAGTATCGGTACACTCAATACTAAGCAATTTTATCAAAGGTGTTTTAGCCTGATGAATAGTTTAAGGTGAGAGACTTTGCAGAATAATATGTATGTGCTTATTGTCAAAGCTAATAAACAGGGAGAGGTTGGGGGATTATGTTGCTAAATTATCATAAGGGGCAGGCAACAGCAGATACACTGGGCTTAAGAACAAAACTGCAGTAGGGTAGGTGGGAGGAAAAAATGATTACACCCTTAGCTCTGAGCTAACCGGACAGGAACTGCCTTAATACAGACTAGTCCTGAACTAGCTTGACATACACTCAGTACATAAGAATGAAATCAGGGTTTAACACCAGCAGTTAAACAACATAAACTCAAAATGTAGTGCATTAATGTACTGATATTAGTAATACAGATATAAAGACCTTAGCTAATGCAGATAACAGACAAACTGAAATTAAAATTACATCAAGAAATTAAAAGACTTCTCTTTCTTTCTCTGTGTAATGGAACGATTACAATGCAACAGTAATATAAAACAAATCACAGCAAATAGCAGCTTTGGAATTCTCAGACCGTTAGCTCTGCTGCCTGGCTGCAACTGCCTTAATGCAAAGGCAAGTCCTGAACTAGCCTGATATACACTCAATACATAAGAATAAAACTATGGTTTAATATTAACAGCTAGACCACTTGAACAGCAAAATACAGTGCAACTGCAATTATTAATATAGTAATACTATAATAATACTGGAATTATTAACACATGCTTAAAAACCTTGTTAAAGCAGTTACAGGCTGTTAAAATGAGTTTATAATCAGATCTAGAAATGAAAGTGGTTATTTTTCTTTCTCTATGAAAATGAGCTATTACTTTTTTTTTTTAAAGAATAAACTTTTTATTAGAAATTATAAAAGAGCTCTCAATGAAAAGGTAACACAGTTTGCCAAAACCAACTGGAAAATACTGCTGACAACATTCTCTGAATACACAGGAATATTAGACAAGAGCAGTCAATTTTAACACAATTTTTTGTAATCTAATAAGACTCAACTTTAAGTTTTCTAATCTAATAAAGTTAATACTTCCTTTTCTTCAGCCAGCCTTCCTTTAATGTTATTTAAAAATATCCCAATGTTATTTTTCTGGATTTCTTGTCACTGTACCATATTTTTAACATCACAGTCTGTTACAGTTTTTATTTTGTGAAAAGTTCATTTTGATATCTACTTTACTAATTTTCAATGACAGTTTATGTATTGATGAAAGTTTTTTTAGCAAAGCTTCCTTGGAAGCTAATTGCGAATAACTCATTTTCATTAGTCTCCAAATGTTGTTACTGACAGGAAATATAACAAAATGCTAAAGATTTCTTGTCCATAATGAATCTACGGAGTATCTTCCTGTATACTATTCAACAGAAAAATAAATTCTGAATTATTTTAAGAAAAAAAATTCTGTTAGAAAAAAAATAGCAATTTCAGATGACCTGCCTGTAGTACATAATGTTGGCTTCACCCCCTTTAGCTAAAGCTTTTGTGTTGTACTTGTCTGAATATTTTGAAATCAGTGCATTTGGTATTTGCGTACATATCACTTTTTCACCAAGTATCCAAGTCTTTTTTGGTTTCTAATACCATAACGGGAATGGTCCTCATCCCTAAATCACAGTATGATTAAAATTCAAAAAATGTGTATTGTTTCAGTCTCTGATGTTAGCTAAGTGTGATCTTCTTAGCACCAAAAATTTGCCCAAAACTGACTCGTTTTCTAATTTATATAGGATTTTATATAATGGTAGAATATCTAAGTAGGACTGTAGATTCTTTTTTATTATACCATGACCCCCCCAAAACATGCACACTGATTGGCCAGCGTGCACATTGTAAATCGAGTTATACTAATGGAAAAAGGTCCGGTCGCCCGGACTTTTTTCCATTAGTATAACTCTACTGTCTCGCTATGCTAAACCCATTTAACATAGCGAGACA